>NW_019942926.1:175638-240468 GCF_002910315.2 Salvelinus sp. IW2-2015 | reverse complement strand
TCCGCTTCTTGTCCTTGTCGGATTCTTGTTTGATGTTTGCTGTTCTGTGTCCTTGTTCCGCCCTGTCGTGTTTTTTGCCTTCTTCAGATGCTGCGTGTGGCAGGTGTCTAAGTCAGCTACGGCCTGTGCCTTCCTGTAGCGACCTGCAGTCTGTGGTCGCGTCTCCAGTCGTTCCTCTCTACTGACGAGAGATTTCAGTTTCTGTTTTGGATTTACCTTTGTTAATATCCAGGAGTATCATTATTTGTTTAAGACTGGAATAAGACTCTGTTTCTATTACGTCGCTTTTGGTCCTCATTCACCAGCATAACAGAAAATCCGACCAAGAATGACCCAGCGACTACGGATTCTCGCAACACTGCCGTCGAGATCCAGGGGCAATGCTCGGCAGACACGAGCAGAATTGTCTGCTGCTCGTCATGCCGTTGAGACCCTGTCCGCTCAGGTCTCCGATCTCTCAGGACAGTTTCAGAGTCTTCGTCTCGTGCCACCAGCTACTTCCTGGTCTTCGAGTCTCCGGAACCTAGGGTTAATAACCCACCATGTTACTCTGGGAGCCCACTGAGTGTCGCTCCTTTCTCACCCAGTGTGATATTGTGTTCTCTCTCCAGCCCAACACATACTCAAGAGAGAGAGCTCGGATCGCTTACGTCATTTCACTCCTTACTGGTCGGGCTCGGGAGTGGGGCACAGCTATCTGGGAGGCAAGGGCTGAGTGTTCTAACGTTTATCAGAATTTAAAGAGGAGATGATACGGGTTTTTGATCGTTCAGTTTTTGGGAAGGAGGCTTCCAGGGCCCTGGCTTCCCTATGTCAAGGTGATCGATCCATAACGGATTACTTCTATAGAGTTTCGCACTCTTGCTGCATCCAGTGACTGGACGAGCCGGGTTGCTGCTCCTCGTTTTCTGGAGGACTCCACGCTGAGGTTAAGGATGAGATTCTCTCGGGAGGTTCCTTCCAGCGTGGACTCTTTGATTGCACTCGCATCCGCATAGAACGCGGGTAGATCTTCGTCACCGAGCTCGTGGAAGAGAGCTCGCGTTAACGGTGTTTCCCCTCTCCGCATCTCAACCATCTCCTCCCACCGGCTCAGAGACTGAGCCCATGCAGCTGGGAGGTATTCGCATCTCGACTAAGGAGAGGGAACGGAGAATCACCAACCGCCTTTGCCTCTATTGCGTTCTGCTGGACATTTTGTCATGTCATGTCCAGTAAAAGCCAGAGCTCATCAGTAAGCGGAGGCTACTGGTAGCGCTACTACTCAGGTCTCTCCATCAAGATCTCCGACATCCTTGTCGGTCCATTCTACGCTGGACCGGTTCGGCTGCTTCCTGCAGTGCCTTGATAGACTCTGGGGCTGAGGGTTGTTTTTGAACGAAGCATGGGCTCGGAAACATGACATTCCTCTCAGACAGTTAGGGAAGCCCACGCCCATGTTCGCCTTAGTGGTAGTCTTCTCCCAGTATCAGATGTGAGACACTACCTTTAACCCTCACAGTATCTGGTAACCACAGTGAGCACATTTCCTTTTTGATTTTTCGTTCACCTTTACATGTTGTTTTGGGTCATCCCTGGCTAGTTGTCATAATCCTTCTATTAATTGGTCTAGAAATTCTATCCTATCCTGGAACGTTTCTGTCATGTGAATGTTTTAATGTCTGCTATCCCTCCTGTTTCTTCTGTCCCCTCTACTCAGGAGGAACTGGTGATTTGACAGGAGTGCGAGGAATATCATGATCTGCGCACGGTCTTCAGTCGGTCCAGAGCCAGCTCTCTTCCTCCTCCCCGGTCGTATGATTGTTGTATTGATCTCCTTCCGGGGACCACCTCCCTCGGGGTAGACTATACTCTCTGTCGGCTCCCGAACGTAAGGCTCTCGAGGATTATCTGTCTGTTTCTCTCGACGCCGGTACCGTGGTGCCTCTTCTTCTCCCGCCGGAGCGGGGTTTTCTTTGTTAAGAAGAAGGACGGTACTCTGCGCCCTGCGTGGATTATCGAGGCTGAATGACATAACGGTTAAGAATCGTTATCCGCTTCCCCTTATGTCGTCAGCCTTCGGATTTTGCGGGAGCCAGGTTCTTTACTAAGTTGGACCTTCGTAACGCTTACCACTCGTACGCATCAGAGAGGGGGACGAGTGGAAAACGGCGTTTAACACACTCCGTTAGGGCATTTTGAATACCGGGTTCTGCGTTCGGTCTCGCTAATGCTCCAGCTGTCTTTCAGGCATTAGTTATGATGTACTGAGAGACATGCTGAACATCTTTGTTTTCGTTTACCTTGACGATATCCTGATTTTTTCACCTCACTCGAGATTCATGTTCAGCACGTTCGACGTGTACTCCAGCGCCTTTTAGAGAATTGTCTCTACGTGAAGGCTGAGAAGTGCGCCTTTCATGTCTCCTCTGTCACATTTCTCGGTTCTGTTTTTCCGCTGAAGGCATTCAGATGGATCCCGCTAAGGTCCAGGCTGTCAGCGATTGGCCCGTTCCTAAGTCACGTGTCGAGTTGCAGCGCTTTCTCGGTTTCGCTAATTTTATCGGCGTTTCATTCGTAATTTCGGTCAAGTGGCTGCCCCTCTCACAGCTCTGACTTCTGTCAAGACTTGCTTTAAGTGGTCCGGTTCCGCCCAGGGAGCTTTTGATCTCCTCAAGAAGCGTTTTACATCCGCCCCTATCCTTGTTATCCTGACGTCACTAAACAATTCATGTCGAGGTTGACGCTTCAGAGGTGGGCGTGGGAGCCATTCTGTCTCAGCGCTCTCATTCTGACGATAAGGTCCATCCTTGCGCTTACTTTTCTCATCGCCTGTCGCCATCGGAGCGCAACTATGATGTGGGTAACCGCGAACTGCTCGCCATCCGCTTAGCCATAGGCGAATGGCGACAGTGGTTGGAGGGGCGACCGTCCCTTTTGTCGTTTGACTGACCATAGAACCTTGAGTACATCCGTTCTGCCAAACGCTTTGCACGTCAAGCTCGTTGGGCGTGTTTTTTCGCTCGTTTCGAGTTCGTGATTTCCTATCGCCCGGGAAATAGAACACCACTGATGCTTATCCCGTCTCTTTAGTTCTTCTGTGGCTTCTACCGACCCCGAGGGGATTTCCCCTGAAGGGCGTGTTGTCGGGTTGACTGTCTGGGGAATTGAGAGACAGGTAAGCAAGCACTCACTCACACTGCGTCGCCGCGCGTTTGTCCTAGTAACCTTCTGTTCGTTCCTGTCTCTACTCGTCTGGCTGTTTCTTCAGTGGCTCACTCTGCAAGTTAGCTGGCCACCCCGGCGTTCGGGGTACGCTTGCTTCTATTCGCCAGCGGTTTGGTGGCCTACTCAGGAGCGGGACACGCGCCGTTTCGTGGCTGCTTGTTCGGACTGCGCCAGACTAAGCAGGTAACTCTCCTCCTGCCGGTCGTCTCAGACCGCTTCCCATTCCTTCTCGACCATGGTCTCACATCGCCTTAGACTTTTTACCGGTCTGCCTTCGTCTGCGGAAGACTGTGATTCTTACGGTTATCGATAGGTTCTCTAAGGCGGCACATTTCATCCCCCTCGCTAAGCTTCCTTCCGCTAAGGAGACGGCACAAATCATCATTGAGAATGTGTTCAGAATTCATGGCCTCCCGTTAGACGCCGTTTCAGACAGAGGTCCGCAATTCACGTCACAGTTTTGGAGGGAGTTCTGTCGTTTGATTGGCGCTTCCGTCAGTCTCTCTTCCGGGTTTCATCCCCAGTCTAACGGTCAAGCAGAAAGGCCAATCAGTCGATTGGTCGCATTCGCAGCCTTTCGTTTCGAAACCCTGCGTCTTGGGCGAACAGCTCCCTGGGCTGAGTACGCTCACAACTCGCTTCCTTCGTCTGCTACCAACCGGCTATCCTTCCGTTCTCATACCGCTTAACCGGTAAGTCTTGGGTTACCTGCCTCCTCTGTCTCGTCCACAGCTCGCCGAGTCCGGCGTTCCCTCCGCTCAGGCTTTTGTCCAACGTTGTGCGCGCACTGGAGGAGGGTCAGGTCTGCACTTTGCGCTACAGGCGCGCAGACTGTGAGAGCCAGCCGCAATAAACGTAGGATTATAAGAGTCTAGGTATTGTCAGGCATCAGAGATAGCTGTGGCTTTCCACGTACGTAAGCCTTCCCCTTACGGATAAGCACGCTTCTTCCGATTCCAGCAAGTCCTGAACTCCGGCGCGCAATTACATATCGGTCACGTTCCGTTAGTCTTTCTACACTTTCGGAGTAGTCAGTAATCCATCGTTCGCCATGTGCGACCTGCCTCTTCGCGACATCTTCGTCGCGTCCGCGCTTGTCTTCGGCCATGTGGTCCAGCTTATTGTGTCAAGCTTTTCTTCGCGCTCCCTCGTACGGTCGTCCTCCCCTCCCCCCCGTCTTTGTCGGGGCGCACCTATTTACCAAGGTAGGAAGATCATGGACACTCCGCGTTCGTGGTGGGGACGTGGTCACCAGTACTCTAGTGGATTTGGCGATGGCGTTCGTCCTGAGGAGAGGAGTGAAATGGGTTCATCGACTTGCGTTCCGGACCGATCTGCTGCTGTGAACCGGTTCTCTGTCCCTCCTGATTTGACATGATTTCCTTGTTTGCCATTTCAGTAACTTAGGTTGTACGAGAGCCCCTGAGGGTTCCCTCCAAGGGTGCGCCCCAGGACGCTCGGAAGTGGGGCGGTGGTACTGTCATTGGAGATTGACTTTGTATCATATTTATCATGTTTCTTTGGTGGCGCTGTGCTCTCCGCTCCTTGCTGCTCCTTATAGTATGTCTTTCGCTCTTCTATCCTCTTCTCTCCTCTCCGTCCTCTCCCTCTCTGACCTCTCTCTCCTCTCGTTCGTTCCTGTTTGCCCGCAGCTGTTTTTTCATTCTCTCTAACGACCTCATTTACTCTTTCACACCTGTCTTCTTATGCCTCTGATTAGAGTCCCTATTTCTCCTCTGTTTTCCGCTTCTGTCCTTCGTCGGATTCTCGTTTTGATTGTTTGCTCGTTCTGTGATTCCTTGTTCGCCCCTGTCGGTTTTTTGCCTTCCTTCAGATGCTGCGTGTGAGCAGGTGTCTAAGTCAGCTACGGCCTTGTGCCTTCCTTGTAGCGACCTGCAGTCTGTGGTCGCGTCTCCAGTCGTTCTCTCTACTGACGAGAGGATCAGTTTCCTGTTTTGGATTTACCTTTGTTATATCCAGGAGTATCATTATTTGTTTAAGACTGGAATAAAGACTCTGTTTCTATTAACGTCGCTTTTGGGTCCATTCACAACAGCATAACATAGATAGGACATATTCCGCACCTTTTCTTTTCTTTTTCGTGCTCTTTCTCTCTTCTCCGTCTGTAAAGCCTGGACGAGCACAAAGGTCATTCACTCTGTTTTCTAAAGCTGACAGCTTTCTCCTGGGCTTTGGCTTTGTGAATGGCTTTGATAACTGAGGTAACTGTCATTTTATACACAAATACTATTGAAGTATATGCCTGCAAGAAGACCAAGGAAATAAACTAACAAGTAACTCCAAACACACTCCCAGAATACTAAAAATGTGTTAAATCATTTATTATCTTCCCAAATCCTATATAGAACGGGGAACCATATTTTATGTGCTATTATATTGAAGCAGAAAAAAAAATATATATATATGGGTTTATTTTAAATTGTACCCTCTGCCTATTCAATATGTATAATATCCAAACTCTTACTGGATTAAGAGAACCGCTTCGCATTCAGAACAATACAGATGATATCCTTCTCTACCATCCAAGATAAGATGATTGCTTTCTCTTATCAATACAGACAATTTGAAGATGATATCCTTGCTCTTACTATACCTCACAGATAATGAAGGTGATAGATATCCTTCTCTATCATTACCAGTTAAGATGATATCCTTCGTTTTACCATCCAGAAATTAAGATGATAATCTCTTACTCCTTACCCTCTATCCTAATCCCAGTTAAGTAAGATCGTTCCTTCTCTAATCAATCCAGATAATGATGATATCATCTCTCTATCATAGGGAGATAAGATTGCAATTCCTTCTCTTCTACTATCCTTCAGATAAGATGATATCCTTCTTCTTATTCGATACGAATACAGATGATATCCTTCTCTTATCTATACAGATGAGATGATATCCTGCTCCTTACTACCATAGATAAGATTGATATCTCTCTTATCTCCTACTAGATAGATGATAATTCTTCTCTTATATGCAGTAAGAGGCTATTTTAAGGCTATGAACATGTGTGGAAATAACATATTGTAACATTTTAGGATATAGTGGAGCAAGCAGGAGTCCAAGGATAACGATATCCATGAGGTCAGAGTGCTGTCTGAGAACAGCGCTTGAAAACTTTAGTATGCTGCTCTCCAGGGTTATCACAGCCTGTTCTGTGGGAGGGAGATGAGCGGAGAGCGAGCCAGGGAGGGGGATTTGAATAACACTACATACATGTTTTTTTTCACAGGAGACATTTCATCTCATTATCATACGGCCATTGAGGCACGACGAGTGAGGCTTAGGGACGGGAGAGGAAGCCAGCAGCCGAGCTGCGCGGCTGTGTGTGACTGTGACTGTCCTCTCTCGTCCTCGTTGTAGCTTTCACCGCAGCACGCCGCCGCAGCTTGCTGTCAGGGCCATTAGAGTGGTGGGAGCATGATCTGAGCAATTCGCTTGGATTGCTGTCCTAAGTCCACACTCCGCTCTCTTTGTGTCTGTCTTATCGATTTCCCTTTTACGACACGGCTTGTCGCTGTGAATTCCCTGCTGTTTGCAGCCGCCAGCTAACCTCCCCTTCTTCCCCTCCTCTTCCCCACCCTCGACGCAAAAACACACACACACACACACACACACACACAACTCGCTTCCCCAATCTCCTAAAAAAATAAGAATGAAATATAACATGATGGAAATATGCCCCCATGTTTACGCCCCCAGTGCTTTATCTAGGGGTTAGCGTTTGTTTCTTTTTAATGTGACTGCTCTGGGGTTGTTCTGATAGGATTTTTAACGCGGCCCTCTGGACCTGCAGTGATAATCAGGGGTCAGGTGGTCGTGGGGCGTTAGGGGGAGGGCGCCGCACACGGAGCTCGCAGGTCGCAGAAAGGTGGTCCTGACTCGTGCTTGTGCCGTCCTCGCAACGGAGCTACATGCCGTCGTCAGCTGGGCGTGCTTGCTGGGCTGCGAGATGAGCTGATTGAACGTGACAGGCTCAGGCGGCTGTGCTCTGTGTGTGTGGTTCTGGCCAGGCCCAACACCGTTTCTGCCGGCCAGCGGCGTTGCTCATAGGCATGACCGATACAAGAAGCAATCACTAGGTGAACTGTGGTTGGAGCTGAGACCAAATCTACTAAGTGTCATTCTGAGCCCCTATGGCTTTGAAAATAATTGGTAGGGAAAGAGAGATTGTTTTCTACTGACATTGATAGCTGCTGTGACTGTACATCTGGCTGGCTGTGAGGCCCCTCTTACTTGTAAGCCCGCTGGTCTGCCTGAGAGATGAACGAGGTGCCGAAGGGGATTCCTTACCGGAAAATACAGAGCGGGAGCAGGACACATCGGAATACTTAACGCAAGAGTCATCATCTTAATCCTCACAACAACAAAAGAAAACTTTACTTTTGATGTTTGCTGTTCTGTGTCCTTGTTCCGCCCTGTCGTGTTTTTTGCCTTCTTCAGATGCTGCGTGTGAGCAGGTGTCTAAGTCAGCTACGGCCTGTGCCTTCCTGTAGCGACCTGCAGTCTGTGGTCGCGTCTCCAGTCGTTCCTCTCTACTGACGAGAGGATTTCAGTTTCCTGTTTTGGATTTACCTTTGTTAATATCCAGGAGTATCATTATTTGTTTAAGACTGGAATAAAGACTCTGTTTCTATTACGTCGCTTTTGGGTCCTCATTCACCAGCATAACATAGATAGGACATATTCCCGACCTCTCTTTCTCGTGTCTTTCTCTCTTCTCCGTCTGTAAAGCTGGACGAGCACAAAGGTCATTCACTGTTTCTAAGCTGACAGCTTTCCTGGGCTTTGCTTTGTGAATGGCTTTGATACTGAGGTAAATCTGTCATTTTTAACACAAATACTATTGAAGTATATTGCTGCAGAGAGACAAAGGAAATAAACTAACAAGTAATCAAACCCACTCCAGAATACTAAAATGTGTAAATCATTTATTATATCTCCCCAAATCCTATATTGAGAACGGGGAACCATATTTTATGTGCTATTATATTAGAAGAAAAAAAAAATATATATATAAAATGTCCTCTGCTCTTAAATGTTAATTCCAAAAATCACTGGTTAGAACCGCTTACCATTCAGATAAGATGATATCCTTCTCTTACCATCCAGATAAGATGATGCTTCTCTTATCATACAGACAAGATGATATCCTTCTCTTACCATCCAGATAAGATGATAGATATCCTTCTCTTATCATACAGTTAAGATGATATCCTTCTTTTACCATCCAGATAAGATGATAGATATCCTTCTCTTATCCTACAGTTAAGACGATATCCTTCTCTTATCATACAGATAAGATGATATCATTCTCTTATCATAGAGATAAGATGCTATCCTTCTCTTACTATCCAGATAAGATGATATCCTTCTCTTATCATACAGATAAGATGATATCCTTCTCTTATCATACAGATGAGATGATATCCTGCTCTTACCATCCAGATAAGATGATATCCTTCTCTTATCCTACAGATAAGATGATATTCTTCTCTTATTATGCAGTAAGAGGCTATTTTAAGGCTATGAACATGTGTGGAAAATAACATATTGTAACATTTTAGGATATAGTGGAGCAAGCAGGAGTCCAAGGATAACGATATCCATGAGGTCAGAGTGCTGTCTGAGAACAGCGCTTGAAAACTTTAGTACTGCTCTCTCAGGGTTATCACAGCCTGTTCTGTGGGAGGGAGATGAGCGGAGAGCGAGCCAGGGAGGGGGATTTGAATACACTACATACATGTTTTTTTTCACAGGAGACATTTCATCTCATTATCATACGGCCATTGAGGCACGACGAGTGAGGCTTAGGGACGGGAGAGGAAGCCAGCAGCCGAGCTGCGCGGCTGTGTGTGACTGTGACTGTCCTCTCTCGTCCTCGTTGTAGCTTTCACCGCAGCACGCCGCCGCAGCTTGCTGTCAGGGCCATTAGAGTGGTGGGAGCATGATCTGAGCAATTCGCTTGGATTGCTGTCCTAAGTCCACACTCCGCTCTCTTGTGTCTGTCTTATCGATTTCCCCTTTTACGACACGGCTTGTCGCTGTGAATTTCCCTGCTGTTTGCAGCCGCCAGCTAACCTCCCCCTTCTTCCCCTCCTCTTCCCCCACCCTCGACCAAAACACACACACACACACACACACACACTCGCCTTCCCCATCTCCTAAAAAATAAGAATGAAATATAACATGATGGAAATATGCCCCCATGTTACGCCCCCAGTGCTTTATCTAGGGGTTAGCGGTTTGTTTCTTTTTAATGTGACTGCTCTGGGGTTGTTCTGATAGGATTTTAACCGGGCCTCTGGACCTGCAGTGATAATCAGGGTCAGGTGGTCGGTGGGGGCGTTAGGGGGGAGGGGCGCCCGAGCCGCGCGTCGCAGAAGGTGTCACCTGCTTGTGCCGTCCCTGCACGGCTACATGGCCGTCAGTGGCTGCAGGTGCTGCGAGAGAGCTGATTGAACGTGACAGGCTCAGGCGGCTGTGCCGTGTGTGTGTGTCTGGCCAGCCCAACACCGTTCTGCCGGCCAGCGCGTTGCTCATGGCATGACCGATACAGAAGCAATCAACTAGGTGACTGTGGTGGAGCTGAGACAAATCCTACTAAGTGTCATTCTGAGCCCTATGGCTTTGAAATAATTGGTAGGGAAGAGAGTTGTTTTCTACTGACATTGATGCTCTGTTGACTGTACATCTGGCTGGCTGTGAGGCCCTCACTGTATCCGCCTGTCTGACTGATAACATGGCGAAGGGTATCCACCTGAAATACAACACAGGAACACAGACAAAGCAAGGTCAGAGCAGACAAGACAAACAGAAAGACCAGAAGGAAAGTAGTATTATAATACCATCCAGGCAGAGAAAATGCACATGAACTACATCCAGCCATTGACAAGAAAAAGCAAGATAACCAAAACATGTTATTATCTATTTAGAAGACTGTAGAAAGGATGAACTAGTGGAATATAAAAAGAGCTGCAGAGAGTATTACATTACTTTCATCACTACACTCACTGTAAGCATGTTTTAGTAACAATGGTGGATAACAATACCTTGAAAACCCTATGTAGTGGTGGTATTAGGAGCCCAAAGTGATCCAGACACTAGAGCAGTACTGAGATTCCTGTGGTGCGATTAAGATAGATTACAAGGCCTGTTCTTCGGAAAGGGGGTCTGGGTCTGTTTCTATAGTATAGAGACACTATAGACACTATAGTGTCTTCTGCACTGCTTAGTTATAGGGCCCTACCTGTGACTGCACGTTGGCTCCAACCTGAGCACCTTGGTACGAGTCCCCATTGAGAGACTGCACGCTCATGAACAAGTCGCCGGAGTTTGACATGTTAAAAGAGCCAGCAGAACCTGGAAGAGGAGAGAGGGAGCACTGGAATCACAGAGCAGAGTGAAAGAGGAGCAAGCAGAGCAGGATTCAGCCACTTGGCCCCGTCCAGGGTTAGACCCGGAGAAGCACCATGCAAAGTGTTAATAGAGCTAAAGCTGGAGTTGGAATATAGAGCTAGAGTTAGAATATAGAGCTAGAGTTAGAATATAGAGCTAGAGTTAGAATATAGAGCTAAAGTTAGAATATAGAGCTTGAGTTAGAATATAGAGCTAGAGTTAGAATATAGAGCTAGAGTTAGAATATAGAACTAAAGTTAGAATATAGAGGGCCTCCCGGGTGGCGCAGTGGCACTGCATCGCAGCGCTAGCTGCGCCACCAGAGTCTCTGGGTTCGCGCCCAGGCTCTGTCGCAGCCGGCCGCGACCGGGAGGTCCGTGGGGCGACGCACAATTGGCCTAGCGTCGGCCAGGTTAGGGAGGGTTATCCTTGTCTCATCGCGCTCCAGCGACTCCTGTGGCGGGCCGGGCGCAGTGCGCGCTAACCGAGGGGGCCAGGTGCACGGTGTTTCCTCCGACACATTGCGGCTTGGTTGGGTTGTGCTTCGGAGGACGCTTGGCTTTCGACCTTCGTCTCTCCCGAGCCCGTACGGGAGATGTAGCGATGAGACAAGATAATAATTACTAGCGATTGGATACCACGAAAATTGGGGAGAAAAGGGGGTACAATTAAAAAAATATATATATTTAAAAAAGTTAGAATATAGAGTTAGGGCTAGGGCCAAAGTGAGCAGACAGATTAGATAGTGGCAGCATAAAGCTGAGGGAAAGGTGAGTCAAGCACCGACATCAGGGGCGAGTCAAAGGTGAGTCAAGCACCGACATCAGGGGCGAGTCAAAGGTGAGTCAAGCACCGACATCAGGGGCGAGTCAAGCACCGACATCAGGGGCGAGTCAAGCACCGACATCAGGGGCGAGTCAAAGGTGAGTCAAGCACCGACATCAGGGGCGGTTCAAAGGTGAGTCAAGCACCGACATCAGGGGCGGTTGTTGTTGTTGTGCCCATTTGTCAATATGAAAGTAGAATGATAGTATGTTTCTACAGTCAAAATGCTTAGTGTTATGTTAAGTGTTTCTGTACAAATGTTATTCATGGTCAACAAGATTAATTCATTAATTCAATTTGTAAATGAAAATGGTACAACAAAAATGTAATGTTCTGACAGTGTAAAAGAGTATTGAGATAAAATAGGAGAAAAGCTGTGTTAAWTGAAAAGAAAAACAACAGGGCAGAAAGCATTGATATGGGGCCCAGGTATCCTACTCTTGGACAAAGCCTATTTTTTCTATTTTTAAGAAAAATATCCTTGTCTGATATAGAGAGTTTATTCAGAGCCTTCCAAATATTGTAGCCTATCGGTAAAATGGTAACCCATTGGTATTGTTCTTTACCTGCAGAATTTGGGGTGGAGGGCGAATTAGCCTGGCTTCCATGTGAGGATACGTTGGTCGCGTTGACTGCAGTTTTGGCAGCATACATATTGGCTTCTTCCTGGAACTTTCCAATGTTTTTCTTGTATCTGATTCTTTTGTTTCCAAACCAGTTGGAAACCTGTACAAACAATGTGCAAATTGTAAATTATTTTGTTACACAAATAATTTCCCACATTTCTAATGAGCAAATTGTGAGCGTGAAATTAGAATCAGAATGAGTTCTGCATGCGTGGCCTTCCACTGTCTGGCATATCATATATATGACAGTGAAGGAAGACTTTTCCTGTATCCCAAATGGGCCCTGGTCAAAGGTAGTGCAGTATAAAGGGAAAAGGGTGCCATTTGGGACAGCCTTTGAGGTAGTAGTGAGTGCTCCCGCTGGCTACATAGACCAGTGCTGTGAATCCACATTAGTGGCAGAAGGGAATGATTGCCAATAACAGTCTAATTATGTCAGTATGACTGCAGCTATAATCAGAGCTCACGCTAGCACCAATCAGTCAACACCCGCTAGCTAACACCCATTACAGCTAATGGACTCCCCGATGAAGCTACCAGGATAAGCCAGCTAGCGCTAATGATAAACAACATTAAAATGAAAAAAATAATCAATCCTGTTGCAAAGTTTGAAACGAACGCAGACAGAAGGTAGGTTATTTTATTACAGACCAAGGAACACAGAGGTTGTGTCCCAAATGGACCCCTATTCTCTATGGGCATTGGTCAAAAAGGGCTCTGGTCAAAAGCAGTGCATTATAGTGTGCAATTTGGGGCACAGACAAAAGCTCAACTAATCATTCAGACCCTGAAGCACGTTGTTTTCATCAAACGATGCCCAGATGCATCCTCAAAATAATTTTGCATAAACTTAATGAAACCGTTTGAGGAGATTACCCATTTCCGAAGGATGGATGAAAAACACAGAACATTACTGCTGTTTACCTTGGTATTGTTAGTGCAATTTCAATCATCATATTACACTATCAATGTAGTCCCTGCGATGTATCCTTTGAATGAATAAAATAATAATAAATAACCCACTACTATCTCTAGTCCTGTTCTAGGTGTAGTGTGGTGTTCCTGCAGATAGGTGGTGCTGTACTGTACTGTACCTGTGAAACTGTGATGGAGCACTTCTTGGCCAGCTCTTCCTTGGCCTCTTCACTAGGGTAGGGGTTAGACAGGTGGGAGTAGAAGTACTCATTCAGGATCTCTGTCGCCTGCTTGTTGAAGTTCCGTCTTTTCCGTCTGCAAGGAGAATGATAGAGATTGGTTAGTTAGGACCAGAAGAAACACCATGCACAATACATACTGTTCATAGGGCCTGGTCAATCTAATGCCTGCATACAGTAAATACGTAAAAGCTACTTGCGGTAAAAAGCTAAACTGGGGCACCCCATACAGTAACAATACAACTGCCACCCAATTCAATACAATACATTCAATACAGCTGCCTAAGATGGTATGAAAGATGTTCTCAGAGGTTCACAAATAGAAATGAACACTGCCTGCAAATCCTGACAAACAACACAACACTACACTGCCTTATTAAAAGATAGACAATGTGCTGTAAACATGACCCGTTCAGCTCACTGACTCCTCCATCTCTTCCTCCATCTCCACCCTCTATTAGGTTATGTCTGCATGTGCCACATCTCATGAGAGTTTTACATAAGCTGGGAAGGGAACCCTGTAAAATGTTTGACTCCGTGCATTGAATCAACTGACTGGTTAAAGAGATTTGTGCTGAAATCTCCACCCCGCACTCCAAAAGCCTGCATGAGAATATGTAAATGTGCACAGCATGGTGTTAGGGCAGGCTGCAGATTAATCAGTAGAGCTGAGACTGGTAGAGCAGTGCCCCTCTCTCTCTCGCTCTCTCTCTTTCTCTCTGGCTGTCTCTCTCTCTCGCTGTTTCTCTCTCTTGTCTCTCTCTCTCTCTTGTTGTCTCTCTCTTTCTCTCACTGTCTCTCTCCCTCTGTCTCTCTCTCCCTGTTTCTCTCTCCCTGTCTCTCTCACCCTCTCACTTAAAGCCCTTCCCTTGCCTCGCTGCACCAGCACCACAGCCACAATAATTTACAAAATAATAGTTGAGGATCTTTGTGAGAAGAGCAAAAGCCTAATTTAAATGTTATGCCTCTGACTCCGACTCTGAGTTAGATTTATCCTTGGAGAAATGTATGCAAATCCAAAACATGCATCAAAAGAAACAAGCGATTATATTTAAAAAAGGGAAACATTTAGCGTTATGGAGCCTTGAGAGAGGAGAGGATTGTCAGTGTCCAAGCAGCAACCTCGTATGTGCTGGTCCAAATGGCTCCCAGAGATGTACTGTCTGTAGGCTCAAAAGCTTGGAAGATTTTGGAAGATCAGTTGTGATGTTGTGATGTTGTATAGAGTGGTGGTAAGCTGTAGAAAAACCTGCTGTGGACATTGCTTGTTTTCTGTATGCTACAATAAAAAAAACTTTGTGAATATTGCAGTTACAGGTAGGGACATGGCTAGCTACGCAAGTGTCACGATCGTGTGGAGAGACGGACCAAGGCGCAGCGTGATTGGAGTTCCACATCTTTATTAAGTGAAACTTTAAACAAACCAAGAAACAAACAACGACCGTGCAGTACTGAGATGCAACATGCACTCTCTCAAAAACAATATCCCACAAAGCAGGTGGGAACAGCGAACCCTTAAGTATGATCCCCAATTAGAGACAACGAACATCAGCTGCCTCTAATTGGGAACCATACCAAGAACACCAACATAGAAATATATAACCTAGTATACCCCCTAGTCACGCCCTGACCTACTACACCATAGAGAACCAAGGGCTCTCTATGGTCAGGGAGTGACAGCAAGTCAACAAAACATTGCAGTTGTACAGTGACTTTGTATGTGGTCATTTGTACAGCTGTAAGCACACACACACTAAGAGACACACACCTGGCATCGAGGAAGCGTGAGCGTAGGATCATGACTGCTTCGCAGGTGCTCTGTTTGAGCTGCATCTGGATGGAGCTGAACTTGCGGTGGATGATCCCCACCATGCGCTCTATCTCCTTGGGAGAGATGGGCCGCGTGCGGCTCTGCTCCCTCAGCAGGTTCATCACATGGGTTGTGAACTCGTTACAAGCCTGCAGAGGGGGGAAGAGACAAACAGAGAGAGAAGGTGAACAGATAAATGGTCATTTAGTCAATTAGCAGACACTGTTATCCAGCGTGACTTCAGTTTATTCTATCTAGACTGTTGTTGGTGAGAGTGCCCATAGCAGCCTCACCATGGTGGAGAAATACTGCATGGCTATTGTAAGACCTTGCCATATCTTTTACTGTTAGACTAAAGCCAGTGTCTGCATGCAGAGTGAAATTATACATGGTATTCTAAATGAATCAATGTCTTGCACATAGACAGAAAATAAAAATGAAATGGAAATCAAGCAGTGTTTAATGCATGCAGTTCTGGGGAATGCTTCCACGTTGGGAAGCCAAGGAGGAATATAAGTGGTGACATTTTTATATTAAACAGAAGTGGCGATGGCAACTGTAAGTGTCGTCTTTAAAAAAAAAAGGGAGACATTGGGAACTGACAGCTGCTAGTCCCTGCTGAGGAGCAGCACACCTTCTCTTCTCACCGCAGCCGAGAGGCTTGAGAGATGAACATGCCATGATGTTATACTCATCCTCCTGTGTGGCACCAGGCGTGAACCTGACATGATATTACAGTATACCTCTGTCTCCCTCTTTCTCTCTCCCTCTGTCTCTCTCCCTCTTTCGGTCCCTGTATTTTTCTCTTTCTCGCTAACTCTCTCCCTCTTTCCTTGTCTCTCTCATTCTCCTTCTTTTAATCGCTCTCTCCCGCTCTCTTTCTTTTTATCTCGCTCTTTCTCTCTGTCCCTGTCACTATGCAATATGTCTGTCATTTTACACATCTCAAAGGTCTTTATTGACATGAAAGCAATAGACGCAGCAGGGATGTGAATGAAGAGAGACAATAAACACAAAAATGATTGTACAATGAATGTAAATGACAGTGATTGGTGGTTATGATATGAGAGGTAAGGTGCAGAGTGGTCATGGTGTCATAAAGTGATGTATGGGGATGACAGTGAAGCCATCTGGCACAGCCCCAGATAGATTAGAGACATACAGTGCCTTCAGAAAGTATTCACACCACTTTTTTTCCACATTCTGTTGTGTTACAAAGTGGGATTCAAATTGATTTAATTGTAATTTTTTTTGTCAACGATCGACACATAATAATGTGGAAGAAAAATTATAACATTTGTCAAATAAAACACTAATATATGTTGATTAGATAAGTATTCAACCCCTGAGTCAATACATGTTAGAATCACCCTTGGCAGTGATGATAGCTGTGAGTTTTTTGGAGTAAGTCTCTAAGAGCTTTCCCACACCTGGATTGTACAATATTTGCACATTATCATTTTTTAAATTCTTCAAGCTCTGTTAAGTTGGTTGTTGATACTTGCTAGATAAACATTTTCAGGTCTTGCCATAGATTTTCAAGCAGATTTAAGTAAAAACTGTAATTCACTGTCTTCTTAGCAACTCCAGTGTAGATTTGGCCTTTTGTTTTAGGTTATTGTCCTGCTGAAAGGTGAATTCATCTCCCAGTGTTTGGTGGAAAGCAGACTGAACCACATTTCCTCTAGGATTTTCCCTGTGCTTAGCGCCATTCTGTTTCTTTTTTTTCCTGAAAACTCCCCAGTCCTCAACTATTATAAGCATACCCATAACATGATGCAGCCACCACTACTGTATGCTGGTACTCAGTAATGTGTTGTATTGGATTTGCCCCAAACATAACACTTTGTATTCAGGACAAAAAGTACATTTCTTTGAGACATTTTTTTGCAAATTACTTTAGTGCCTTGTTGCAAACAGGATGCATGTTTTGGAATATTTGTAACTGTTTTAAAGTCACCATTGGCCTCATGGTGAAATCCCTGAGCAGTTTCCTTCCTCTCCGGCAACTGAGTTAGGAAGGACGCCTGTATCTTTGTAATGACTGGGTGTATTGATACACCATCCAAAGTGTAATTAATAACTTCACCATGTTCAAAGGGATATTCAATGGCTGCTTTTTTTACCCATCTACCAATAGGTGCCCCTCTTTGAGAAGCAATGGAAAACCTCCCTGGTATTTGTAGTTGAGTCTGTGTTTGAAATTCACTGCTCGATTGAAGGACTGTACAGATAATTGTATGTGTGGAGTAGAGAGATGAGGTAGTCATTCAAAAATCACGTTAAACACTATTATTGCACACATGAGTCTATGCAATTTATTGTGTGAAATTGTACTCCTTAACTTATTTAGGCTTGCCATAATAAAGGGGTTGAATACTTATTTCAGGCTTTCATTTTTTTGTAAAAATGTCAAAAAACATAAATCCACTTTGACATTATGGGGTATTGTGTGTAGGCCAGGCCGTAACACAACAAAATGTGGAAAAAGTCAAGGGGTGTGAATACTTTCTGAAGGCACTGTACGTCACAATAACAACATTGGTTAACACACACACAGACCTAGCACAGAAACGTATATCCTGGTTCATGTGTACAGTATGTGGGCCTTATCTGAAACAAAACGCATGCAAACATGGTTGAGGTTGTACAATGTTCTGCTTGGGATTCTACTGGAAGTATTAAAAGCTTGCAGACATTTTCTGTCCCCTGACGGCCTGTCCCATTGCATAAATTACAAATAAACTTATTGAAATACATTTTAAAAAGAAAAGAAAAACCTGGTAAAGCTGTTAGCAAAGCTACTAATAAATTGTGGTAATAAATCATGAGTGAGTTATAGTATTTTTTCTCCCTAAGCAACACTACTGCTTTACAAGACTGGGTTGCCATCCAGTTCTAATCCTGACCCTGACCGTGGGAGTCTGTTCACTATCGCTGAGATTGCAAAGGGAGGGAAGTGTGGTATAAAGTGCTAGTTTTGAAAGCTTGGGTTGTAAATAAAATCACAGGAGCCAAGTTCACATTGGATTCTGAATAGATTCAGTTACTACTAATCCAACTTTATTAAAACTAGCCAGATGTGAAAAAATTTACTTGATTCAAGACATCCTGAATAAAATTTGTCTATTTGGTAAACAACCTAACCTAACCAAAGTAAAAAATAATAATGTTGTTAAATTAATGATATTATGACTATAAAATATAGTATATCTCTTTAGTGTATGGGAGGGCAGTGGTCTGCAGTGGAGGAGTACCTTGTTTCCGTTGCCATGACTCCCTGTGTAACTCTCCCCCCTCCATCCGCCATGGGATACCATCTTAAATACAGTATATTACATATATATTACATATGATATATTATTATATAGTACATTGTCAGCATGTGATGGTGGCATAGTCACAGGACTGTTTCCCACACTACTCCCGACTGCTACAGCCCTGCCTATTGTATGTGGCTCCAGGGTGAAGTTTCCCCTAGGTACAGATCTAGGATCCGCTTCCTTCCCCCAATCCTAACCTTAACGAATAGTGAGGAAAATGTCAAATTGACCCAAGATCAGCGTCTAGAGGGAACTTCACTCTACTCCACTGTATGCATGTTTCAGGATGGCAACCCTGTCTATAGACTAGACTAACATCACAACACTCTGGCTTTGCTTTTTTATATGAATGAAAATGTAAGCAGTGTCTAGGGCTATATGGAAAATACATCTGCATTTCATCTAACAGGGCATGCATTCATTCCAGCCAGTCAGGGCCTTCGTGTTTGACTGTATGCATATTGGTTTGGAAAGTAGACATAACGCTATGCAGTAAAATCCACTCTGATTTATTGGCATGGTACATAACGACATGGAGGAGAAGAGAAGGAAACTGCACATTACATGGGGGTTCAATGGGGATGAGAGAAAAGCTGTCAAATATATCTTTAGATGGATGCCATAAATGTAGAAAGACTCCTAATTTGTTATGTAAATATCAGAAATGAAGTTGCTTTTCTATTGTTTCTGACTGGTGAGGTGTCATCAACATGAATGGGCATGAGTCAGTGGGTTACAACACTGTGTTGCAGTGGGGTTAGCAGAGCTTGAATGGGTTTAAAAGGATCATTAGCCTGAAGTAGTAATGTGGATGGCAGGTAGTCATAGGTTAATAAATAATCACTGTGATGGGAATGGTGATGGAGGAGCTGGTGTGTTCGGGTTACAGGGTTAGAGTATGTGATTATGGTAAAAGGCACCAAAGACAGTAGTTCTCTGAGGGGTGACTGTATCCTGTCCACTCTCACCTGCTCATATTTCTCCAGTTCTGTGTGGTAGATCTGTCTGATCTGAGAGAGCTTGGCTCTGTAGTCCGAGTGTTCCGCTGAGTTATCTGCTCCTGCCCCGCCTCCTGAGGCTGCAGCCGCAGCCGCTGCCGCTGCAGAACCGCCCCCCTTCTCCGGGCCAGACACGCCCTCCGCCAGCAACATGTTGTCCAATCGCATGAGCTGGGCATCTGGAGGCTCCTCCTCCTGGGCACCACGGATACTCAGCACTACAAACGACAGGAAGGTGTCAGAGGTTAGAGGTCAGTCACGCAGGTCACCAATCACAGCAGCGTAACACCGTAACAAGCTGTCGGCTGTAGTCAGCGCTCCACGCCCTGCCTGATTCCACACCTGTCACACACACACACCATGCCTAACACGCCTAACACACCTAACACACACACACCATGCCTAACACGCCTAACACGCCTAACACACACATACCACGCCTAACACATCCTCTTCCTCTGGCCTGAAGAGCAACGGTGCAGCAGAATGGTTTTCTTTTCACCACAGTAACACCTGGTGGTGCATCCATGTGGACTGTAAAAGCCAGCAGTATGTGTGGCAACGGGTAAAGAGCAGGCTCAGACTGAGACTACTGAAGTACAGTGTGTAGTGTAGCTTGCAGTAGAGGTACGTGGTGTAGCTGATGTGTAGCTGGCAGTAGGACCTCACTGTCTGAACGGGGTTCATCCAGTTGATAAATCACCTGCCTCTTTATGGCTCATCTCTCTGCCAGAACAAAGGCTATGTAGCTAACGACTCTGGCAAGACTGCACATAATAAAACTCAATTTATATCATTTCATTAACTTAAAATGCAACTTCAATAATAAATACCAGAGCAGAGGCCAACTCTGTTTGATGTTCAATAAAGTATGTAATAAAACTATTTGTGATATTGGAGGAATAAATAAACCAATACTATAATTGGGGGTTATCCTCTGAGAATGAATGAGGCATCTTCTCTGAGGACTCAGATAGCATCCCAAATGGCACCCCATTCACTTTATAGTGCACTACTTTTGGCTAGGGCCCATAAGGTTCTAGGGCACTGGAGGCTGCTGAGGGGAAGACGGCTCATACTAATGGTTGGACCGGAGTGAATGGAATGGTATCAAACACATGGAAACCACATGTTTGATGTGTTCGATAACATTTAATGTATTCTGTTCCAGCCATTACTACGAGACCGTCCCTCCAATTAAGGTACCACCAGCCGCCTGTGGAATAGGGTGCCATGTGAGAAACACACTCTGTGTCGGTGACATCATTGGTATCTTAGACGCCATATGTCAGTATTGGGACACAATGAACTGTGGATAATGGTGGTTTTGTACTTGATTTCAAGTTCAGTCTGTAAATGTAACGTTGCAAACACACACTAATTAATGCTCTTACAGTGGTGGTAGGTTACTATTCTTACAATACCGTAACAGCGATGTTGTGTAAGGATCTGGGCAACAGCTGAAACCTGTCATTGAGCGATAGTGGGCAGTGAGAGGTCAGAAACAGAGCACTGGACTTGGCAGTGTGTGTGGAGTGGCAGAGCCAAGGTATATTCATGCTGTTCTCTTTCTTTCCTCTAGAGGTCTCCCTTGCTGTTCTTTAGGGTAGACATGACCAACCTTCCATGTTCACAAACGACACAGATGCTACGTCCTCCTACTATTCAAGAGCCATGAGTCTATCCATTCCAATTACAAACACCTTCTCTCACTGTCCATGAATTCAAATGGTTAACAGGGAAGACAAGTGCATCAAAAGCAGCAAACACAATGTCATTACTTCCAAGGCTACAGCCACTTATGCAGTGTGTGTATATGACTTACTGACTTTAAGGCCAATGTGTGTCGATTGCCATTTAAAATGTAACACTCCTTACATGTCTCATTGTCTCTGAATGAAAGGGGACAGGCAGGGAACACTTCATTAATCCAGAGACAATGAGAGTAGCCTGGTGCATTAACCCCAGACTAGACCGCTGCCCCAGTCCTGGGATGGGCTGGCTAGCTGACTGGCTGGCTGGGCTGTGTCGGGTGTCAGCGGGATGAGAAAGAGGCCGGCTGTACAGCCAGAGGGAGGGTATCCCCGCCGCTCTCCCCTACACCCCCCCCCCCCCCCCCCCCTCCACCCACTCCCTTTAACTAGACTGGAAATGCAAATGCTGTGATAGTTGATGAGTGGAGAGAGAAAAGAGGTCAGGGGTTCAGGCCGTGGGCCCAGCGGAGGTAGATTGAGTCGCGTTGCCTAGTAGATTGAGTATATGGGGGAGCATTGGGAAGTGCTGGTCTAGGGCTGGGGGGGGGGGGGGGGGGGGGATCTGGAATGGGAAACCCTGGTTGTGTGCACTATACAGGGAATAGCGTACAATTTCAGATCCTTTCTGGTGCATTTCTAAACCCAAATGATGTGATCCAAAACTCTAATAGGCCTGTCCATACTAGTTAATATATATGTAGAAGTCCTACTCCCTACCACAGTACCTGCTCCCTACCACAAGTCCTGCTCCCCTACCAAAGTCCTGCTCCCCTACCACAAGACCTGCTCCCCTACCACAAGACCTACTCCCTCTACCACAAACCTGCTCCGCTACCACAGGTCCTACTCCCCTACCACCAAGACCTGCTCCCCTGCACCAAGACCTGCTTCCCAACCACAAGACCTGCTCCCCTACCACAGGGACTGTCCCCTACCACAGGACTGCTCCCCTACCACCAAGACCTGCTCTCCCTACACAGACGCTTCCCTACAATACCTGCTCCCCTACCACAGGATCTCTCCCTACCACAAACCTGCTCCCCTACCACAGGATCTGCTCCCCTACACAAGACCTAGCCCCACACCCCCACACAAGACCTGCCCCCCACCACAGACCTGCTCCCCTACACATCCTTTCCCCACCCACAGGACCTGCTCCCTACCACAAGACCTGCTCCTACCACAGGTCCTACTCCCCTACCACAAGACCCTGCTCCCCTGCCACAAGACCTGCTCCCTACCACCAAGACCTGCTCCCCTACCACAGGGACTGTTCCCCTATCACAGGACCTGCCTCCCCTACCACAGGACCTGCTCCCCTACCACAATACCTGCTCCCCTACCACAATACCTCGTTCCCTACCACAGGATCTGCCTCCCCTACCACAAGACCTGCTCCCCTACCACAGGTCCTGCTCCCCTACCACAAGACCTGCCCCCCACCACAAGACCTGCTCCCCTACCACAGGTCCTGTTCCCCTACCACAGGTCCTGCTCCCCTACCACAGGTCCTGTTCCCCTACCACAGGGACTGTTCCCCTACCACAGGGACTGTTCCCCTACCACAGGGACTGTTCCCCTACCACAGGTCCTGTTCCCCTACCACAGGTCCTGTTCCCCTACCACAGGGACTGTTCCCCTGCCACAGGACCTGCTCCTCTACCACAGGTCCTGTTCCCCTACCACAGGGACTGTTCCCCTGCCACAGGACCTGCTCCCCTACCACAGGGACTGTTCCCCTGCCACAGGACCTGCTCCTCTACCACAGGTCCTACTCCCCTACATAAGTACTTCTCCCCTACTACAGTAACACTGAGGAATGTACTAGAGCAACACATTTCCTGTGGTTACCACCACCTCATAAATACTGAATCGGTAAAGTGAGTGTGAAACAGGGTTGAAAGACTGTAAAATATTATAACCCGGTGAAAAAATGTGTAGTACCATATCGTCACCTATAATTGTTCATAGGATCATACCATAGGAATACATTTGTGGAATAGTGGGAAAGATTCAGAGAACAGATAGATACTTTACTACTTACTGTGTGCAAGGTAAAATACATTTTGGAATATGAGTAAACCCGGATGACTAAACCAAGTCTTTTGTTTACTGCAAGTTCACATGATCTTCCCTGTCCCTTGGTTAAAGGACAGGGATAAAGAGTTCCCACTAAATCACACATTTAACAGCATTTCGGGACTCAAAGAGCACACAAAAGCTAGGGAGGAACCTCTTTTCCTTGCCACTTCTCAGATGTTTGCAGCTGAAAACTAAGGCTCACGGATTTCTTCCCAAAGTCATAAAATGTCTAGACTGTCAAATGAAAATGGAACATAAAGGGTGTGTCCCAAATGACACCCTATTCACTTTATACTGCACAACTTTTGACCAGAACAAGTAGTGTACTATATAGGGAATAGGGGGCCATTTGGGACACACACCAAGAATTCCCTCCTGCGTTCACGCAATGATTCGATTCTCGTCTGCCAAGTCTCGAGCTTAACATTCACAGTGTTTATTTTACTTGGCCTGAAGTACCTCCCCCATCAGTCTTATAAGATAGCGACCGTTTCACTGCAGGTCAGAGCTTCTAAGATCTTGTTCGTAGAAAAAAAGATAGAGGGGAAATACTTGATCCACATTTAGAGAGTGAACTAAGGAAAACGGTCTGGCAACAAAACACACCAGAGAAATGTAAGATGCAGTTGATACTGTAGTAGAAAGTATTTATTTGTGGAAGGTTATAGGCTAGGGAGACATGAATAATACTATTTTTGTATGAATAAATACAAAATGTGAAATTTAGTTAGCATAATCTGAACATTCCTTTAGCTACAAAGACATAATTGTTTTTGGAGCAATACAATAGCTACAAGAAACTGTCACTGTTCAATCCCTTCATCCTCCCTGTATCCTGGTTTCACCCTGGAGTTATTTGGGCATTTGGTTTACACAGATGGGACCCCCAGAGGAGAATTATCAGGTCTTATGAGAGACAGACAGGACCCCCAGAGGAGAATTATCAGGTCGTATGAGACAGACGAGACCCCGAAAGGAGCATTATCAGGTCGTATGAGAGACAGAACCAAAGAACCTGCTGCAGTGTGTGTTTGCCTCCAAGGATATTGGAGTATATTATTTAGGTATGTATATTGTATAATATAATTGATATGTAAAATATTGGAGTTATTTGGGTATTTGGTTTCCATAGACAGGAAGCCCATAGGAGCAGCAGGCAGAACCAGGGAGCTGGGACGTGCCTTGTGTCTGACTGCATCTGTCTGGTCTGAAGAGGATGCTGCCCTGATGGAGGCAAATTGTGATTTATTTATTCCGCCCTGAACCTAAAGCACATAATTAAAACCAGGGAATGGATTATCTTAAACAAATAAAATGAATAAAGAAAAGAAAGAAGGGAGGGGGAACAACATGCTTCTGTAAAACCGTCTTTGCTGTGGGTTATAATTACACGAGTCAATGAGAGCCACTTTATTGGCTAATGGCAGGCTAATTGATTCATCCTAATGTTTCCCAGCCATGGGTCTGTTCTGCTCTGCTTCAGACCTGGGTTAAAATACTATTTGAAATAATTTAGCTGGGCTTGATTGAGCTTGTGAGGCGCAATAGACCAACACAAAACTGCTAACTCCCGGCAGGCTAAAGCAAACAATAAAAGTATTTGAAAGATTTCAAATAGCATTTGAACCCGGGTCTGCTCTGCTCTCCTCTCCCTGTCCAATAGTGCTGCTGAACTTACTTAGCCACCAATGAGGGTTCTCAGAGGGATAAACAATTAGCTTCTATCTCCCCTCCTCCTTCTTCTTTTTTTGTGTGTGTGTGTGTGTGTTTGTTTGTTTGTCTGTGTGTGTGTGTGCATTCCTCTCCACCGGCGTCTCCCTTTATGCCTGCTGTAACGATCGTCATCTTCTTCTGACGAGGAATAGGAACGATCGGACCAAACTGCAGCGTGGTACGTGTCCATGTTAAATTTATTACAACTGAACACTGAATACAAAAAAACTAAAGTGAAACAACGAAAATCGAAACAGTCCTATCAGGCATAAAAAAGGAACTAAGGTCAGGACGTGACACCTGCACAGTATAATATTCTGCCTGTCTATGTATGTATCTATCTATGTATCTATCTATGTATCTATGTATCTATCTATCTATGTATCTATGTATCTATCTATGTATCTATCTATGTATCTATCTATCTATCTATCTATSTATSTATSTATCTATCTATCTATSTATSTATSTATSTATCTATSTATSTATCTATSTATSTATSTATSTATCTATCTATCTATCTATCTATCTAGCGCCCTCTCTCTCAATGTCCATTCAATTCAATTCAATTCAATTCAATTCAAGGGTCTTCATTGGCATGGGAAACATATGTTCACATCGCCAAAGCAAGTGAAGTAGATAATATACAAAAGTGAAATAAACAATAAAAATGAACAGAAAACATTACACTCACAGAAGTTCCAAAAGAATGAAGACATTACAAATGTCATATTATGTATTTATATAGTGTCCAGGCAGGTGTTTGTCCCCCTGTATGCTGAGGGTGTCAGGTTCTTGTCCGGTTCTGGCATTTAGGTCGCCATAGACTAGTACATGTCCCTGAGCCTGGAAATGATTGATTTCCCCCTCCAGGATGGAGAAGATGTCTTCATTAAAGTATGGGGATTCTAGTGGGGGGATATAGGTAGCACACAGGAGGACATTTTTCTATGTTAAGATCATTTCCTTTTGAATTTCTAGCCAAATGTGAAATGTTCTTGTTTTGATTAAATTAATGGAGTGAGTTACAGTTGAAGTCGGAAGTTGACATACATTTAGGTTGGAATCATTAAAACTCGTTTTTCAACCACTCCACAAATTGCTTGTTAACAAACTACAGTTTTGGCAAATTGGTTAGGACATCTACTTGTGCATGACACAAGTAATTTTTCCAACAATTGTTTACAGACAGATTATTTCACTTATAATTCACTGTATCACAATTCCAGTGGGTCAGAAGTTTACATACACTAAGTTGACTGTGCCTTTAAACAGCTTGGAAAATTCCAGAAAATTGTGTCATGGCTTTAGAAGCTTCTGACAGGCTAATTGACATCATTTGAGTCAATAGGAGGTGTACCTGTGGATGTATTTCAAGGCCTACCTTCAAACTCAGAAAATGATTCTATACCCACAAGTCTGGTTCATCCTTGGGAGCAATTTCCAAACACTGAAGGTACCACGTTCATCTGTAAAACCATAGTAGGCAAGTATAAACACCATGGACACACAGCCATCATACCGTTCAGGAAGGAGACGCGTTCTCTGTCTCTAGAGATGACGTACTTTGGTGCGAAAAGTGAAATCAATCCAGACAACAGCAAAGGACTTGTGAAGATGCTGGAGGAAACAGGTACAAAAGTGTCTATATCCAAGTAAAACAAGTCCTATATCACATAAACAGAAGGCCGTTCAGCAAGGAAAGAAGCCACTGCTCAAACCGCATAAAAAGCCAGATTACGGTTTCAACTGCACATGGGACAAAGTCGTATTTGGGAGAAATATCTCTGGTCTGATGAAAAAAAATAGAAACTGTTTGGCAACACTGACCATTGTTATGTTTAGAGGAAAGGAGGGAGGCTTGGAAGCCGAAAACACCATCCCAACCGTGAAGCACAGGGTGGCAGCATCATGTTGTGGGGGTGCTTTTCTGCAGGAGACACTAGTGCACTTCACAAAATAGATGGCATCATGAGGAGGGAAATTATGTGGATATATGATAAATAATTTATATGTCTAAATAATGTTAAATAATTCACTCTGAAACCACATATAATTGTATGAAATTTTTAAATCATAAAACTATAATCTGATGATGTGTGTAGTTTCAGTCGAATTAGAACAAGGACCTTTTGTTCCTTTTTTAGTATGTAAGCGGTGCAAGTGGAAACAAATCATAAGAGGAAGCTATCGGCAGACAAGTTGTACTACTGGTTCCCTACAGGACATTCGTCTCACCATGGAGGGGAGAAACTGTTAGGCTTGCAGAAATTATGAAACATGTTGCAGATTAAACAATTATCTGTTGTAGTGGAAAAACAGACTGTCTGAGCAAGGCGTGGCTTAAGATTTGAACTTGTTTGTGTGTGTTATAAAGACTGGGTTTGCATTTTTGATGTTAGAAGACGTTCAGTGAATAAACATTTTTGACTATTGTCAAACTGGGACTCTTGTCTGTATCATTCAACCAGAATCTTACAAACTCTGGGTTGCAGACTGAGTAGATTAATTGAAGTTAATGAACATTGATAACAAAATTCTCATAACAATATATTGAAGCAACATCTCAAGACATCAGTCAGGAAGTTAAAGCTTGGTCGCAAATAGGTCTTCCAAATGGACAATGACCCCAAGCAAACTTCCAAAGTTGTGTGCAAAATGGCTTAAGGACAACAAAGTCAAGGTATTGGAGTGGCCATCACAAAGCCCTGACCTCAATCCTATAAAAAAAATTGTGGGCAGAGCTGAAAAAGCGTGTGTGAGCAAGGAGGCCTACAAACCTTACTCAGTTACACCAGCTCTGTCAGGAGGAATGGGCCAAAATTCCCCCAACTTATTGTGGGAAGCATGTGGAAGGCTACCCGAAACATTTGACCCAAGTAATCAATTCAAAGGCAATGCTACCAAATACTAATTGAGTGTATGTAAACTTCTGTCCCACTGGGAATGTGATGAAATAAATAAAAGMTGAAATAAATCATTCTCTCTACTATTATTCTGACATTTCACATTCTTAAAATAAAGTGGTGATCCTAACTGACCTAAGACAGGGAATTTTTACTTGGACTAAACGTCAGGAATTGTGAAAAACTGAGTTTAAATGTATTTGGCTAAGGTGTATGTAAACTTCCGACTTCAACTGTAGGTCTGCTCTATACAAAATTAGTATAGCACCCGAGTCCCTTCATTGTTTCACACCTGGTAATTTGGTGGATGGGACTACCAGCTCTCTGTAACCTAGAGGGCAAACAGATCTCTCTCTCTCTATCTCTCTATCAATTCAATTCAATTCAAGGGGCTTTATTGGCATGGGAAACATATGTTAACATTGCCAAAGCAAGTGAGGTAGATAATATACAAAAGTGAAATAAACAAAAATTAACAGTTAACATTACACATACAGAAGTTTCAAAAGAATAAAGACATTACAAATGTCATATTATGTATATATACAGTGTTGTAACGATGTACAATTGGTTAATGTACAAGAGGGAAACTAAATATGCATAAATGTGTTGTATTTACAATGGTGTTTGTTCTTCACTGGTTGACCTTTTCTTGTGGCAACAGGTCAAAAATCTTGTTGCTGTGAATGCACGCTGTGCTATTTCACCCAGTAGATATGGGAGTTTATCAAAATCGGGTTTGTTTTCGAATTCTTTGTGGATCTGTGTAATCTGAGGGAATTATGTGTCTCTAATATGGTCATGCATTGGGCAGGAGGTTAGGAAGTGCAGCTCAGTTTCCACCTCATTTTGTGGGCAGTGTACACATAGCCTGTCTTCTCTGGAGAGCCATGTCTGCCTACGGCGGCCTTTCTCAATTGGTCTAATTGTGTTGCTGTCTTGGGGCTCTGTGGGGTGTGTTTGTGTTTGTGAACACCGTATTTTCCATTAATAAATGACCCAGGTGCAGACTGGCTAGTGGATTTCTGTGATGACACCATCGTTGGATGTTGAAATATAAATTGAACTGCTAGAATGGAGCGGTAGATCATTTCAGCTTAACCCTGAGTTTGGGGCCAGCCTTAATTGAACAAGGACAAGGAACACATCTCCCTCCTCTTTCTGAGAGACTGAAGCGTGTCAGAGAGGAGGGGAGAAGAGGAGAGGAGGAGATCAGCTGTGGGAGGCTATATGAGGCAGGGTATAACCAGGCAGCTAGTACAGTAAGGGAAATATTTACTTGACTCTATAGGCCACTGTATGTGTAATTGACAAAATAAATATCCTTCACATGTTTTATCACAGTTACAACAGTTAATAGACATCCAAAATAGTTCGATTGAAAAACATAAACAAACTGGGGGAATATAATACATATGAATATTAGAGGATATAACTTCTATCCTCCAAAAATATACTAGCTTTGTGTCTGTCAGTGTTTGGGCGATATTTGGGAGTGTATCAAAGCATTCTGGAAGGGGGATTAAGCTCTAGCTAGCTCTCTTCCAGGACAGCGCCTGCCTGCCTGCCTGCCTGCCTGCCTGCCTGCCTGCCTACCAACCACCATCCGCGGTCCAGATATCGTATCCATCGGATTAGGTGAGGGAGACAAACCAACACCAATGACAGCGAGCGGGGCTGTCAAAAGCTATTACCATATGTAATCCCATTCTAGATTTATCCGACATGTTAACAGGGAAGGTTGGCGTGGAAGCCTGCCATGGCAGTCTGATGATATGGGAAACGTTGATGTTAAATTAATGATGTTGGGTCGTTCAGTCACTGTTAGAGTGAAGCATGGTCAAGCTGGACCAGGGTGCCTCTGTTAACAGAGATGATGAGTCTCTKTGTAGCGGTCTCAAGCTGCATGAGCTGGCAGACAGACTGACAGAATGACAGACTGACAGACACCTTTGGAGCCTCTCCATTTTACATAAAGATACTGTAACATGATATGCGAGTTACGTCAGGGTCGGCAGCATGGGGAGCCGGCCAGAACTGACACCCAACACCAGTCAGGTGACCGTCGGCTGGCCGGTCCAGATACGCCCCATACTAGTCACCATGCACTGAACACACCCACACCCCCATATACAGTATGTATACTCATCTGGTCTGGCCTTAACACTGACTATGCTCTGCTCTGCCACTCACACTGAATAATGATTAGGGCATAGTATGGCACATTACAGTTAGCGTACATAGCGCTGAGGATAGCATTATGAGAACAGGGTGAGGATGTGTTTAAGAAGCAGGTCATGTTCACTAGAGTAAATACACATAATTTATACACATTAGTGATACTGTACTGCATATGCAAATGATTTTGAGTAAATATTTTTTCCATTTGATAATATATAATATTAATTGTTTAAAAGAGGTAAGATCAAAAAAATATAAAATATATTTAAAATGTCAGCATTATTTTGAAAAAAGCATATGTAGGATTAAATAAAAAAATGTTTAATTGACAGGCATAATGTGTATGTTTCCTAATGTTGCTCCCCCTCCTGAAGACAACTCATAAAAATATCACTGTTTCATCAAGTATATATATATATTTTTTAAATACAACATGGTGGTCTTTTGCATAATTAACCCTTTGTGGTGTGGTGGGCCTGTGGTGTGGTGGGCCTATGGTGTGGTGGGCCTGTGGTGTGGTGGGCCTGTGGTGTGGTGGGCCTGTGGTTGGGGGCCTGTGGTGTGGTGGGCCTTTGGTTGTAGTGAGTCCTGTGGTGTGGTGGGCCTGTGGTGTGTTGGGCCTGTGGTGTGGTCGGCCTGTTGGTGTGGTCGGCCTGTTGTTTGTCGGCCTGTGGTGTGTGTGGGCCTGTGGTTGTGGTGGGCTGTTTGTGTGGTGGGCCTGTGGTGTGGTGGGCCTATGTGTGGTGGGCCTGTGTGTGGTGGCCTGTGGTGTGGTGGCCCTGTGGTTGGGGGCCTGTGGTGTGGTGGCCTTTGGTGTAGTGAGCCTGTGGTGTGGTGGGCTGTGGTGTGGTGGGCCTGTGGTGTGGTCGGCCTGTTGTGTGGTGGGCCTGTGGTGTGGTGGGCCTGTGGTGTGGTCGGCCTGTGGTGTGGTCGGCCTATGGTGTGGTCGGCCTGTGGTGTGGTCGGCCTGTGGTGTGGTCGGCCTGTGGTGTGGTGAGCCTGTCTAGATTAATTTACAGTGACAACATTGTGCCCTATGTGTTTGCATTGGTGATTCAGTGGGCACACTTCATTGTGGCTTTAACAGTTAATAAATTCCAGCAGCCCCCCCTCTCTCCCGACGCCAGCGAGGAGTGGGTGTTATGGTGGGCCTGTCACAAGGCAGCAGAGCTGAAGCGACAGCTACATGCTAATTCAACATCGGCATAATTCATTATTCAGTCATGAGGGTAGTGGAACGGAAAGGGAACCAACACACACCGGGAGGACAACGACAGGCCTGTTATGACCAGGCCAGGCCAACCCTTTAGTAGTGTGGTCTGTTCCCTCTCTGTGCCTTTATCAAAGCTGAAGCATGTAAACTGAGCCAGTTATCAGAGTTGAGGCTGCAGCTCTTGGGTGATGCAGATAATAGTTTATAAAACATTAATCATCAGTATATTTAGTCAGAATACATCCATGAAAAATACAAATACACAGACATATAAAACACTTCTATTTATGATTGTGATCGTGATCAAATATGTTAGTCAATAGCATTTGTTTTACAGGGTACCACATTTGATTTAAAATTCATAAAGGCCTACCTTTTATTAAATTGTAAATACAGTACAGTAGGCCTAACGTAACAGCAGTGAGAGAAAGAGCCTACTCATGCAACTTCAATGCCCATTAGTCACATCCAGGAAGATGTTAGATCAGACACACGAAAGGTGTTGAACTAACGGTGATATGTATCATAAGATAAAGGCTCAATTACAAGAATAATCCCCTGTGCTCTTCAGAAGGTGACAGGCGTCGCATTAACCATTAGCTTTGATGCCTTCTTGTCCTTTAGTGTGGTCCCACAACTTTGTGACCAGCAGTTCCAAAGTGAGTGGATCGCAGCGAGCACCAGCTACACTTAGTGAGCGTCCCAAATGGCACCCTATTCCCTATATAGAGCACCTCTTTTGACCAAGGTCATGCACTATATAGGGAATAGAGTGCCATTTGGGATGCATTCCTACACTTTGTTAGGGGCGACCGCTCCCCCTCTTCTTTCCTTACAGCCCAGCCACCTCTAATAATGGTAATTATAATCAGTACAAGCCGTAGTCGTAGCCGTAGCCAGGCCTAAGGGAGGGTAGTAATGATGTCCCTGCTGCAGTGGAGAGACACTCGGCCCACCGCTCCTCTGAGCAGGGATCTTAAGTGAAAGCCATTCATAAGAAAAATGGTGTTCATTATTCAAAGGAGAGACAATATATTTGGCCTTGGGCCAAATACATTTGTTCTGTCTACCTCCTCTTCCTTTTATGAAGAAGCTTTCAATATATGATTTAGGATGCTTGATCTGATTGAGTTAATGGTGTAGGCTACCATTAATGCAATAAGAAGAAGCCTGAGGCTTCATGGAGAGTCCTGCTATGTTAACATCTATGGAGCGATGTTTAAGAGTGACAACGTTGTCCAGGAAACAAGGGAATAGCAAGGAGTCACTATCTATTCTATCCATCTGATCAGTCCTTGTTGCGTCAAAAAACAGAACACTCAAAACATGAGCACAATGGCAGCTCTTCCTTTAAAGAACTCCAGGCCTCAAGAGGGCAGATAACCCAAAAACACRGGTGGAACTAAAAAATTGAGCCAGGATTTCTGGWGGGACTACTTTTACATGCGCACCTGGCAGATAAGCATGGGTATAAAATGTTTGGTCCTCAACATACACACAGCTCATTGTTCAACCCTAAAGACGCAACTGGTATGTAATGTTTGGAATWATTTATTATGTTGCATCCAGTGCTTAGCACAATTTACATGTTTAACTCTGGTAGGAGTGGTGACTTTTGTTATGGATATTTTCTGACTGCAGAAGTAATTGCTAGAAGTCCTAGAAAAATTGTTTAAACGTTTACTTTGTTCAAAGCCATGCTTTGTTGCTGTGTCATGCATTAGTGTAAAATAATGCATGTTTATTTTCTGTTTAAGGTTATCAACCTATTGCTATTTCTACTCCTACTCCTATTCCTTATTCCTCTGTCATTCAACTACTCTATTCAACAAATCAACTGTTTCAACATATTCAACAAATGGCATCAAAACCATAATAAAACACTGGAAAGGAATTGAGTGGTCCCTTTGCATCCTTCACGGGTTGAGCAAGCCGTTTTCAAGTTTGGGCAGAGCTGAAATAATTAGAACACCTAGACAACTTGACAGTTGATAACCACAGTTGATAACCAGCGTGGCAGTGAAGACAAAAGGATTAACGGCCTGAAGTCAGGAAAGCTGTCGTCGCAGACAAGAGGATTGGCTTACATCTCAAAATGGCGGAGGAAACTCTTGGGAAAACAGTGAAGGAGCTGAAGCAAGAAAGAACTTTGGCTAAGAGTGCTTTTACCAAGCAAGCAAACTTGAAAACGGCTTGCTCAACCCGTGAAGGATGCAAAGGGACAACTCAATTCCTTTCCAGTGTTTTATTATGGTTTTGATGCCATTTGTTGAATATGTTGAAACAGTTGATTTGTTGAATAGAGTAGTTGAATGACAGAGGAATAAGGAATAGGAGTAGAAATAGCAATAGGTTGATAACCTTAAACAGAGAATAAACATGCATTATTTTACACTAAACAATGCATGACACAGCAACAAAGCATGGCTTTGAACAAAGTAAACGTTTAAACAATTTTTCTAGGACTTCTAGCAATTACTTCTGCAGTCAGAAAATATCCATAACAAAAGTCACCACTCCTACCAGAGTTAAACATGTAAATTGTGCTAAGCACTGGATGCAACATAATAAATTATTCCAAACATTACATACCAGTTGCGTCTTTAGGGTTGAACAATGAGCTGTGTGTATGTTGAGGACCAAACATTTTATACCCATGCTTATCTGCCAGGTGCGCATGTAAAAGTAGTCCCTCCAGAAATCCTGGCTCAATTTTTTAGTTCCACCTGTGTTTTTGGGTTATCTGCCCTCTTGAGGCCTGGAGTTCTTTAAAGGAAGAGCTGCCATTGTGCTCATGTTTTGAGTGTTCTGTTTTTTGACGCAACAGTCCTGTTGACTGGTTTTGAGTGAGAAGCAATTAAAGGCTGATCAGTACACTTTAATAAGGGCTGTTCAAAACATCAAGACATTTTTTTTTCATTCGTCATAATAGCTGATATTGACAGTTGGTCGACTGTTCTGCAGCCAAACGATGATGATGACAGATTATATAATACAACAAATCACTTCTACATGTCAACATATCCCAGTTGCCAGTGAATAGAGGAGCCAGTCAGTCAACTCTCTGTAGTGTTGTCCACGTTAGCGTCCAGGGAGCATGCACCAGACTGGGGCGCCTGCCCTGATCTAAGGGCCTGAGGGGGTGTGTTGAGTAGGACTGGGGCATGTCACTGGGCCATGTCATTCATGTTGGCCTCCCCACCCCTCCCTAACCGCCATCCCTTATTAAAGCCATTCCTTGAGGAGATCAGACGAGCATGTCACTGTCACTGATGCCCCAAACCAGGCCAGAGAGCTAAAGGTGACTGTGCACACTGCCACCATGAGCAAAGAGACCAAGCAGAGAGATCAGCACTCAGCCAATGTTTGGCCTCTACCAGATCTCTGTGATCCTCTTGTCAGTGTGAGTTAATGGAGCTCAAGTGGTTCTTTCTCCTCTCTGTCCTTCAGTGTGAGTGGACGGTCACAAAACCTTGCACTGTATACGTCTCTTTGACCCTGGGCACCCAAAATGACAGAGACTGAAGGATCAGCCTTCTTTAGGAATACTAGGAAGGACACCATAGATGGTTTGAAGGCAACTAATGATAAAGAATAATTACCAATATCTTACAGACTGACAGTGCTGCTGCACAAGGTAAGGGGGTTCTTATAACGTTTACAAGGGTATCCTGAGTGTGTGGGGTAGGGTCTTTTAGATGTCACACGAGTGTGAGGGGAGTGTTCATGGGTAAAGTGGAAACAAGACGCCGTCCTCTCTCTGAAACGCCGGCAGCAGGCAGAGCAAGGCTGCCTCTCCTCCATCTGTTCCAGACCGTTCCATATATCTGACTGTGGATAGGTCCCAAATGGCACCCTATTCCCGTTACATAGTACACTATTTTTTTGCCAGATGTCTATGGGCCCTGGTCAAAAGTACTGCACTATAAAGGGAATAGGGTGCCATTTGGGACGCAGTATGTGTACACTTGGGTGGCATTTCTCATCCAGCACAGCTCTCTTACTGCCAACCAGTTTATGTAAAAGTGAATAACAGTAATTAATCCTTAATCACCATGATTAGCCAAGTCGCAGTAAATTAGTCCACATCTGGAGCAGATGAGGGCCTGTGAGTGAGAGTGAGAGAGAGCAGAGGCAGGCTGGAATGCTGACTGAGTCTGAGAGTAGAGGCAGGCAGGGATACTGTCTGAGTCTGAGAGTAGAGGCAGGCAGTGATACTGTCTGAGTCTGAGAGTAGAGGCAGGCAGGGATACTGTCTGAGTCTGAGAGTAGAGGCAGGCTGGGAGGCTGTCTTAGTCCAAGTGAAGAGGCAGGCTGGGATGCTGTCTGAGTCCGAGAGTAGAGGCAGGCTGGGATGCTGTCTGAGCCCAAGAGTAGAGGCAGGCTGAGATGATGTCTGAGTCCGAGAGTAGAGACACACTAGGATGCTGTCTCAGTCTGAGAGTAGAGGCAGGCTGGAATGCTGTCTGAGTCCGAGAGTAGAGGCAGGCTGGAATGCTGTCTGAGTCCAAGAGTAGAGGCAGGCTGGGATGCTGTCTGGGTCCAAGAGTAGAGKCAGGCTGGGATGCTGTCTGGGTCCGAGAGTAGAGGCAGGCTGGGATGCTGTTTGAGTCCAAGAGTAGAGGCACACTAGGATGCTGTCTGAGTCCGAGGGTAGAGGCAGGCTGGGATGCTGACTGAGTCCAAGAGTTGAGGGAAACTAAGGTGCTGTCTGAGTCCGGCTAGCCTGCAGCCTTTACTGAAATGAAGCCTATCAGGTACAGGAAGTGTTGCTGCATATTGATGAGCTATCGTGTATATACTGTATATGCTCAAACACAATCAGACACACATTGCTTTTGGCATTAGGTAATCCCATTGTCTTGCTAGCTATATATAGGCTATACACTAAATCAAATCAATCAAATCACATTTTATTTGTCACATGCGCCGGATGCAGCAGGCGTAGACCTTACCGTGAAATGCTTACTTACAAGCCTTAACCAACAATGCAGTTTTAAGAACAATATTAGGACTAACTTATTCCTTGCCACCCATTCTGAAACGAGCTGCAGCTCTTTGTTAAGTGTTGCAGTCATTTCAGTTGCTGTAGTAGCTGATGTGTATAGTGTTGAGTCATCCGCATACATAGACACTCTGGCTTTACTCAAAGCCAGTGTCATGTCATTAGTAAAGATTGAAAAAAGTAAGGGGCCTAGACGGCTGTCTTGGGGAATTCCTGATTAGACCTGGATTAAGTTGAACACCCTCTGTGTTCTGTTAGACAGGTAACTCTTTATCCACAATATAGCAGAGGGTGTAAAGCCATAACACATCAATTATTCCAGCAGCAGACTATGATCGATATTGTCAAAAGCTGCACTGAAGTCTAACAAAATAGCCACCACAATCTTTTTATCATCAATTTCTCTCAGCCAATCATCAGTCATTTGTGTAAGTGCTGTGCTTGTTGAATGTCCTTCCCTATCAGTGTGCTGTCTGTTGTCAATTGATTACTGTAAAATAAAATTGTATCTGGTCAAACACAATTTTTTCCAAAACTTTACTACGGGTTGGTAACAGGTTGATTGGTCGGCTATTTGAGCCAGTTAAGGGGGTTTACCATTCTTAGGTAGCGGAATGACTTTTGCTTCCCTCCTGGCACCTATAGTAGTTTGTGTCAGGCACACCAGGTTGCTGTGTGTATCAAGAATGGTCCACCACCCAAGGACATCCAGCTAACTTGACACAACTGTTCGAAGCATCGGAGTCAACATGGGCCAGCATCCCTGTGGAACACTTTCGACACCTTGTAGAGTCCATGTCTGACGAATTGAGGCTGTCCTGAGACGGAGTACAACTCAATAATAGGAAGATGTTTCTGATGTTTTGTACACTCAGAGGACCTACATAACATGTTGTAATTGTGTGTCCCAAGAGAGCATATCTCTAGAAATTCCAAAGTGAGAAAACATCAGAGATCCCATTTTCTTAACCCAACTACTTTAAATCCATATCCACATTATAAATGATATACTGACCTTCAGCATGCATTACAAACAGACACAGCAAAGCATGTTCCCCCACATTCATTATTGAACAAGGACACACACACATACACGTGCACATGCATGCATTCACACACACAGACTTTCAAACACACCTCTCGCTCTCTGCACTGTCGTGCCCATGCTGCATTCTTGATTGTCTGTGATGCCTGAAGATGTCTCTGTTCATGCTACACCTGAGTCCCCTTAAGAGTGAGTATGTAAATGTGCACAGCATGGTGCTTGGGCAAGCTGCAGACTAATCAGTAGATCTGAGACTGGTAGAGCTCCACCTGTTCCTCCCCCTCCTCCCCCTGTTATTTTTATTTAAATTTCAATTGAATTCAATTTAAGGGCTTTATTGGAATGATTTAACATTGCCAAAGCAAGTGAAGTAGATAATAAACAAAAGTAAAATAAACAATACAAATGAACAGTAAACATTACAGTAACAGAAGTTCCAAAAGAATAAAGACATTTCAAATGTCATATTATGTTTATATACAATGCTGTAATGATTAGGAGTTCCATTAGGAGTTCCATAGAGTGGCGCACATTTCCCCCAAGTTTGGCCGGGGTAGGCTGTCATTGTAAATAAGAATTTGTTCTTAACTGACTTGCATAGTTAAATAAATAGAAATAAAAAGTTACCTGTGGCTCTGATGTTCAGGAAGAGGTATGTATAGTTTTTTGTGTGCTCTAGGGCAACGGTGTCTAGATGGAATTTGTATTTGTGGCCCTGGCAACTGGAAATTTTTTGGAACACCATTATTTTGGTCTTACTGAGATTTACTGTCAGGGCCCAGGTCTGACAGAATCTGTGCAGAAGATCTAGGTGCTGCTGTAGGCCCTCCTTGGTAAGTGATAGAAGCACCAGATCATCAGCAAACAGTAGACATTTGACTTTAGATTCTAGTAGGGTGAGACCGGGTGCTGCAAACTGTTCTAGTGCCCTCGCGAATTCGTTGATATATATGTTAAAGAAGGTGGGGCTTAAGCTGCATCCCTGTCTCACCCCACGGCCCTGTGGAAAGAAATGTGTTTTTTTGCCTATTTTAACCGCACACTTGTTGCTTGTGTACATGTATCTTATAATGTCGTATGTTTTTCCCCCAACACCACTTTCCATCAATTTGTATAGCAGACCCTCATGCCAATTTGAGTCAAAGGCTTTTTTTTTTGGTTTGCTTGTTTTTCAATTCGGGTGTGCAGGGTGAAGGCACATATCCCACGGTATTAATTGGGGTAAAATTTGTCCCCACTTTTGTGGATTGGGGTGATCAGTCCTTGGTTCCAAATATTGGGGACAATGCCAGAGCTAAGGATGATGTTAAAGAGTTTTAGTATAGCCAATTGGAATTTGTTGTCTGCATATTTGATAATTTCATTGAGGATACCATCAACTCCACAGGCCTTTTTGGGTTGTAGGGTTTTTATTTTGTCCTGTAGTTCATTCAATGTAATTGGAGAATCCAGTGGGTTCTGGTAGTCTTTAGTAGTTGATTCTAAGATTTTTCTTTGATCATGTATATGTTTTAGCTGTTCTTTGTTATAGGGCCAAAAAGATTGTAGAAGTGGTTTACCCATACATCTCCATTTCGGATAGATAACTCTTTGTGTTGTTGTTTGTTTAGTGTTTTCCAATTTTCCAAGAAGTGGTTAGAGTCTATGGATTCTTCAATTATATTGAGCAGATTTCTGACGTGCTGTTCCTTCTTTTTCCGTAGTGTATTTCTGTATTGTTTTAGTGATTCACCATAGCGAAGGCGTAGACTCAGGTTTTCTGGGTCTCTAAGTTTTTGGTTTCTCTCTTCCTTCTTTGGGTATTTGCATTCTTCATCAAACCATTTGTCATTGTTGTTAATTGTCTTCAGTTTTGTGTTTGACAGTTTTACATTTAATAGGGAAGCTGAGAGGTCAAATGCACAGTTTAGGTTTTCTACTGCCAAGTTTACACCTTCACTATTACAGTGGAACGTTTTGTTCAGGAAGTTGTCTAAAAGGGATTGAATTTATTGTTGCCTAATTGTTTTTGGTAGGTTTCCACACTACATTCCTTCAGGGGTACGAGCAATGCCGTTGGGGGTACGCCAAATAAAAATGTGTTTAACTTTTTCTTTAAATCTATATATATATATATATATATATATATATATATATTTTTTTTTTTTCCTTCACATTTTCAAACAGTCCATTTATAATTTCCAATGGGCTATACATTTGGGTGAGTTTTTTCTCTCGCCTGAGTAGCCTTGTTTCACTGCCAAAAATAAAATGAAACCATCTAGTGTTCAGCAAAATAACAACACAATGTCAAATACAGGTAGCCTAGTCAAATAATTAACATCCAATTACATTAACCGTTACTCTCGCTCGGGAATTCCACTAATGGTCCGTATGTAGCCAAACATAGCTGCTGCTCATGTTGGTATCTGTACTGATGGCGCAAAAGCCATGACAGAGACATAGTGGAGTGGTAACGCGCGTCCAAGCAGTTGCTCCCGACACCACTTGKRTACACTGCAGCATCCACGAGAGGCTCTTGCTGCCAAAAGGGAATGCCTGACAGCCTGAAAGACGTTTTGGACACTACAGTGAAAATGGTTAACTTTGTTAAAGCAAGGCCCCTGAACTCTCATGTATTTTCTGCACTATGCAATGATATGGGCAGCGACCATGTAACACTTTTACAACATACAGAAGTGGGCTGTTTATCAAGGGGCAAAGTATTGACACGTTTTTTTGAATTGAGAGACGAACTTAGTTTTCTTTACTGACCATAATTTTTACTTGTCTGACTGCTTGCATGATGACGTGATTCTTCCACGACTGGCCTATCTGGGTGATGTTTTTCTCACCCGAATGAACAGAATCTGGGATTACAGGGACTCTCCGCAACTATATTTAATGTGCGGGACAAAATTGAAGTTATGATTATGATTAAGAAGTCTGCATTAAAAACGACAACACACAGGTCTTTCCATCATTGTATGATTTTTTGTGTGCAAATGAACTCAAGCTTACGGACAATGTCAAATGTGATACAGCGAAGCACCTGAGTCAGTTGGATGCGCAATTACATAGGTACTTTCCCGAAACGGATGACACAAACAACTGGATTCGTTATCCCTTTTTTGCCCTGCCTCCAGTCCACTTACTGATATCTGAACAAGAGAGCCTCGTCGAAATTGCAGCAAGCGGTTCTGTGAAAATTTAATTTAATCAGAAGCCACTGCCAGATTTCTGGATTGAGCTGTGTTCAGAGTATACTGCCTTGACAAATCATGCTGTTAAGACACTGATGCCCTTTGCAACCACGCACCTATGTGAGAGTGGATTCTCGGCCCTCAGGCACAGACTGTGTGTGGAAAATGATTTCATGATGAGACTCTCGCAAATACAACCCAACACTGCAGAGTTATGTGCATCCTTTCAAGCACACCCTTCTCATTAACCTGTGGTGAGTTATTCACAATTTTCWATGAACAAATAAGGTTCTATATGTAAGATGGTTAAATAATGAGCAAAATGATTGATTATTATTATATTATTATTTGTGCCCTCGTCCTATAAGAGCTCTTTGTCACTTCCCACGAGCCGGGTTGTGACAAAAACTCACACTCATTCTTATGTTTAATAAATCTATTGTATAGTGTGTGTGTGGCAGGCTTACAATGATGGCAAAAAAACAACATTTAAGAGTGCGCTGTCCCTGGTGCTACAGGGGATACGCAGCTGGAAGTTGAATGTTTGAAGGAGTACGGGACTATAAAAAGTTTGGGAACCACTGATCTATAGTATTTCTTAATATTATTCAGTTCCTTTGGCTTTGATGCGTCATGATTGAGTATTGCTCTGTTCAAGTAGACTGGGATTTTGCTGTGATCTGATAGGGGTGTCAGTGGGCTGACTGTGAATGCTCTGAGAGACTCTGGGTTGAGGTCAGTGATAAAGTAGTCTACAGTACTACTGCCAAGAGATGAGCTATAGGAGTCCCCTCGAAGCCTACCATTGACTATGTACATACCCAGGGTGCGACAGAGCTGCAGGAGTTGTGACCTGTTTTTGTTRGTTATCTTGTTGTAGTTGTGCCTAGGAGGGCACATGCTGTCACCTCCAGGCAGATGTTTGTCCCCCTGTGTGCTGAGAGTGTCAGGTTCTTGTCCAGTTCTGGCATTTAGGTCGCCACAGACTAGTACATGTCCCAGAACCTATTTTCCGTCTCCCCTGGTGTGCTTCCCTCCCTGTGCCTCCTCCTTCCCGATAGGCTTCAGTCTCTCCCTGTTACACAGCTCCTGTCTCCTCCCTTGTGCCTCCCCCTCCTCCCTCTCTTGCACCCTTGGAGAGCACAACTCTAGCTCCCTGCCTGCCTCTCCCCTGGTGCGCCCCAGTCTTTCCTTGTTACACAGCCACGGATTAATTACACACTTTAATGAGCTGCATTATTAATGGGTCTCTTATTTTGCAACACTGAAAAGTCAGTGTTGAGCATCACATCGCTACGGCAGCAGGGCCTTCCAGGCAGCTCTCTATCTTTCTTTCTCTCTTTCTCTCTTTCTCTCTTTCTCTCTCATTAAAACATCACACATCAACACAACACAATGCCGCTGGGACATCTGCATGTTATTTAGCCACATCACAGTGAAGTCAGTACATCATAAACTGGGTGTTTCGATCCCTGAATGCTGATTGGCTGACAGCCGTGGTATCTGACCGTATACCACATGTATGACAATTGCTCTAATTATGTTTGTAACGAGTTTATAAAAGCAATAAKGTACCTTGGGGGTTTGTGATATATGGCCAATATACCACGGCTACGGGCTGTGTCCAGGCACTCCGCATGGCAATGTGCCTAAGAACAGCCCTTAGCTGTGGTATATTGGCCATATACCACACCCCCTCTGGCCTTATTTTAAAGCATATAAACTGTACTAGATCCAACACAGTCCCCTGCAGGAAACTCAGCAAAGGATTGTTCATGACAGGGGCAGCATCCCAAATGGCACCCTATTCCCTATATAGTGAACTATTTCTGACCAAATACATGTATATATAGGGAATAAGGTGCCATTTGGGATGCAGCCCCTGTCATTATGATTGCAGGCCCATGCAGCCATGGAAAATGAAAGAGAGTTCAGTGCAGCCATGGAAAATGAAAGAGAGTTCAGTGCAGCCATGGAAAATGAAAGAGAGTTCAGTGCAGCCATGGAAATGAAAGAGAGTTCAAGTGCAGCCATGGAATAATGAAAGAGAGTTCAGTGCGCCATGGAAAATGAAAGAGAGTTCAGTGCAGCCACGAAAATGAAAGAGAGTTCAGTGCAGCCATGGGATAATGAAAGAGAGTTCAGTGCAGCCATGGATAATGAAAGAGAGTTCAGTGCAGCCATGGATAATGAAAGAGAGTTCAGTGCAGCCATGGAAAAGTTCCCCTGTTGATTGTTCAGAGTAGATAGGAACGAACATAAGAGTCTGAAATGAAATGGAGTGAACTACAGAGTGGATGAATGAAAAGAAACAATCATTTCCAGGATAATGTGGTCCATTCCTTTACCCTTTAAAAAATAATTTCAGTGTAACAGTTTGACTTCATATAGGACTATTTGACTCAGTTACAGTGTATTATTCAAGTGTGTGACAAAGCAGCAGAAATCACTTTTAAAAGTTAATTGTAGTGCACAGGTCATGTCTGAATGTGTTTGAGTCCCAGCATAAGTATATTCTACAACCCAATATGCAAAAGGACTCCTGAGTGGTGCAGCGGTCTAAGGCACTGCATCTCAGTGCTAGAGGTTTCACTACAGACCCTGGTTCGATTCAAGGCTGTATCACAACCAGCCGTGATTGGGAGTCATATAGGGCGGCGCACAATTAGCCCAGTGTCATCCAGGTTAGGGTTTGGCCGAGATAGGCCGTCATTGTAAAAAATAATTTGTTCTTAACTGACTTGGCTAGTTTAATAAATATTAAAACTTTTGATTTAACATCCATAGGAGTGCAATACCAAAGTGTGAGATATATTTCCTTCAGACAAACATCATCACTACTGTACCACTCCTCTTAACTAAGGAGCATCTTTATTGGGGAACTATTCCTCACATTAAGGCTGTGATAATTGTGTCAACTCTGGTGGGTGTGACAGCTGCTGCTGCCTCCACTAAAACTAACTGCAAGTCTGAGCTGAGGCACCAACAGAGACAGAGACAGAGAGAGAGAATGTATATCTCATCCTGGAATATACAAGGTCTGAGGTCATCTGCCAGCGGCCTAAAGAGCAGGAACCCAGACTTCATCAAATAAATTGGAAACACAGACATTGTAATCCAACAAGAAACATGGTATAGAGGAGACGGACCCACTGGTTTCCCTCTAGGTTACATAGAGCTGGTAGTCCCATCCACCAAACTACCAGGTGTGAAACAGGGAAGAGACTCAGGGGGTACGCTAATTTGGGTATAGAGCAGACTTAACCCACTCTATTAAATTAGTCAAAACAGAAACATTTTACATCTCGCTAGAAATTAATAACGAAATTATCTGAGATAAAAATGTCTAAAAATGCTACCTATAGCCCCCCAAAAGAATCCCCAAACTTTTATTTGTAAAAATATTTTTTTAGCCCTTTTTCTCCAATTGGTAGTTACAGTCTGGTCCCATCGCTGGAACTCCCATACAGACACAGGAGAGGCGAAGGTCGAGAGCCATGCGTCCTCCTAAACATGACCCTGCACTGCTTCTTGACAGACTGCTCGCTTAACCCGGAAGCCAGCCGCACCAATGAGTCAGAGGAAACACCGTACAACTGCCGACCGTGTCAGCATGCATGCGCCCGGCCCGCCACAGGAGTCGCTAGAGCGCGATGGGACAAGGACATCCCTACCGGCCAAACCCTCTCCTAACCCAGACAACACTGGGACAATTGTGCGAACCCGGATCTGTAGTGATACCTCAAGCACTACAATACCGTAGACGGCTACAACACTCGGGAAGCCTCGACTCCCCATTGTTACACCCCCCCACTCTCCCTGCCTCCTTCTCTATGTTTGTGCTTGTATTTGCAGATTGGGGACAGGTGGAGCTGATTGGGTCATTAAGGTGACAAGTTGCACCTGGGTTTGGGATCAACTAGGAGATAAAAGTTCCTGGTGCTCTCCACAAGCACCATTTTGTTTTGTGATCTGGTTTATTATGTTTTTTGATTAGGTGCATCCTTCAACACCTACACACATTTTACCTTCATCCATGCATCTCCATTACACCCCTCACTTTCACACTTAACAGGTTAGTTTTCCTTTGTAGATTTGTACTTTGTTAGTTAACTGCCAACATGTGGACTCCCTTGCTTGTCACCATACTTTAACGATGACAGCTTATCCATCCCAGAGGGGGAGATAAACCATTTCCAGGCCCAGGGACATGTATTAGTCTGTGGTGACCTAAATGCCATAACTGGACAAGAATCTGACACTCACCTACCTACAGATGACAGTATTCACTCCCAAATATGCCCCCCTAGACACAACTATGGGGGAAAAAAGAAGAAAAAAAACTCCTGCAACTCTGTCGCATGCTGGGTCTGTACATAGTCAATGGTAGGCTTCGAGGAGACTCCTATGGTAGGTACACCTACAGCTCATTCCTTGGCAGTAGTACTGTAGACTACTTTATCACTGACCTCAACCCATCTCCGGTTGTTGCCTAAATTTACTGAAAAGGATCCTGATCTATTTTTTACATTGTCAATGGTAGGCTTCGAGGAGGAAAGCACAATTAAGGAAAGCTTTGACTATACAGAGTCAGTGAACATAGCCTTGCTATTGAGAGAGGCCGCCGTAGGCAGACCTGGTCCTCAAGAGAAGACAGGCTATGTGCACACTGCCCACAAAATGAGGTGGAAACTGAGCTATACTTCCTAACCTCCTGTCAAATGTATGACCATATTAGAGACACACATTTCCCTCAGATTACACAAACCCACAAAGAATTTGAGAACAAATCAATTTTGATAAACACATCTATTGGGTGAAATACCACAGTGTGCTATCACAGCAGCAATATGTGTGACCTGTTAACACAAGAAAATGGCCACCAGTGAAGAACAAACATTGTTGTTTATTTATTAACTATTTGCACATCGTTATACCACTGTACATAGCCATAAAATGACATTTGAAATGTCTCTATTCCTCAAACTTTTTTGCATATAATGTTTACTGTACATTTTGGATGGTTTATTTCACTTTTGTGTTTTTCCCTTCCTTTGGCAATGTAAACACATGTTTCCCRTGCTAGTAAAGCCCATTGAATTAAATTGAGAGAGTGAGAGGCGAGAGCCTGTCTGTTAACAGTGAGATCTCATGGGAGCCCTCCTCTCCTCCATTTGTGTACAAGATGCTGACTTTGTTCCAGGCATTCTGCAGGGAAACAACAGAAGGCATCAAACACACTAAGATGCCATTACAGACCTGTCTCTCTGTATTATTTCTCAAGAATGGAGATTTTACCTGCACAGTTTCTGCCAGATATTCACAAAACCAAATGATGACAATAGCAACATTTTATACACTTGAAAACGGGGTGACGTTGTTACTGACATGCATGACCAAACACTTACAGGTCTCCTTTGGAAAATAGGTAGTTTGACCTCAGTGTTGTACCACTGAGGTCAAAATACCTATTTTCCAAGGGAGACCTGGACCTGTAAAATAAGGGTTAGATTAAAAAAAAGGATAATAGTGCTGAGGCGAAGCCGTGGTGCTGGGGATGGGGGATTAGTATACCAGGAGGAAACTCTTTATCCATAGTGCCTAGCAGCCTCAGAGTACAAACACAAATATGAAATCAATATTATGATAGTCTCTTTGTAAAAATAAAAAAAAGTTTTGTCACATAATGTACACGGGACAGGTGCAGTAAAATGGGTTGTTTTACAGGGTCAGTCATATACTCTTAGAAAAAAAGGTTCCATAAGGGTGCTTTGGCTGTCCCCATAGGAGAACCCTTTCCAGGTAGAACCCTTTTTGGTTCCAGGTAGAATCCTTTTGGATTCTACATAGAACCCCTCTGTGGAAAGGGTTTTACATGGATCTCAAAAAAGTTCAACCTAGATCTAAAAAGGGTTACACACACACACTACGGCTGGGAACCCGTCTCTCTGTCCCAAAGTCCCAGACAGAAGGCCCTGGGGACACTAATACTAATAGTACCCAGCCCAGCTCTAAGACCCCAACCCCCCAGGCCCCGCCTGTATTAAATCAAATCAAATATTAGAATAGAATATGAAGTAGTGAAGATTCACTTTGAATGGCCGAGTGGACTGGTTCAATACATGAGGGGAGGGAGAGGAGAGGACAAAACAGAACACTATCTGGTTCACAGAGCAGATGAAGATGTAGGTCAAGACGAACCCCTGTTGTCAATCAAGAGACAAAAAGAAAGGGGTGAATGAGAGGTGGGGTGGGGGGTTGAGGAAGTTAGATAGTGAGGGACGGAGGGGGTAAGTTAGAGAGAGATAAAGACAGAGGGGAAGGAGGGATGGGTTAAGGGGAGAGAGAAAGAGAGAGGGAGGGAGAGAAAGAGAAAGAGAGAAAGACTCCTTGGTGAGAGATCAGACTTGCTGCACATCACAGCATCGCAGCCCGCCCGTCCGTCCCTGATGAGAGGGGTACTCAATAATATTCAATAATAAAGCCGGGTGAGAAGGGGGCTGGGAGGGGGACTGCAGGGGGTAAGAGGGAGACTGGTTGTTTGGGGAGAGAGGAGGGTGAGAGGGGACTGGGGGGGGACTGGGTGGGGGGACTGGGAGGGGGTGAGAGGGGTGGGAGGGAAAGAGAGGGGAAGGAGAGATGGGTTAAGGGGAGAAGAAGCGAGAGGGAGGGAGGAGAAAGAGAAAGAAAGACTCCCTGGTGAGAGGTGAGAGATCAGACCTGCTGCACATCACAGTATCGCAGCCTGCCCGTCCCTGATGAGAGAGGTACTAAAGAATATTAAATAATAAAGCAGAGTGAGAGGGGGCCTGGGAGGGGGACTGGAGGGGGGTGAGAGGGGGACTGGGAGGGGGGTGAAAAGGGGTGAGGGTTGCATATGTTTAGCAGTTTAGCATTTGTAGCCAATTCAAACTCTTYACCAACTTCCCAAAGTCTTTACTGAAGTCTTGCTGCTGTAAAAGTCCCCTTAGTCCTCCCATTCCTGATAACCCTGCTAGCTCACACTGTGCTCCAATGCAGAGGGAACTGCTCAATGCTTGACACTTGTCTGAATAATGGTATGTTAATGCTTCAGGCTACCTGTATTTACCCCTAAGTGCAGAAAGCACTCTGTTGATTGCGGGAAAGCAATTTTCCTRAAAGAGGGAGAGAGAGAAGGAGAAAGCAGGCACAAAAGAGCGATTGAACAAGAAAGGGAAGATCTTTAAGCTACAGGAAAAGTACAGGCAATTTATAAAGGTTGACAATTGTTCTTCCCTGCCTCTGAAAGGAGGGCTTTATAATTGTGCTGAGGCAGAGCTGTCGTGACTGGGATGGGGTAGAGTTAGGTTTGGGGTGCATACCAGGCAGATACGCTTTACCCATAATGCCTACAGCCTCAGATGGAATACAAACACAAAGACTCTGAAACAAAATCAATAGTATGATAGTTAACTTTAACTCCACTGCATCCAGTGGTGTTAAGTAAAAATACTTTAAAGTACTACTTAAGTCGTTTTTTTGGGTATCTGTACTTTACTATTTATATTTTCGACAACTTTTACTTTTACTTCACTACATTCCTAAAGAAAATTATGTACTTTTTACTCCATACATTTTCCCTGACTCCCAAAAGTATTGGTCCACTTGCTTAGTAGGACAGGACAATTGTCTAATTCACGCACTTATCTAATTCACGCGCTTAGCAAGGGAACATCCCTGGTCATCCCTACTGCCTCTGATCTGGTGGACTCACTAAACGCAAGCTTAGTTTGTAAATAAGAAAATGGTGACTGCATTTCACAAGTTTTGTTTTGCCAAGTAAGTATTAATAAGTCACATATCTTAAAAGCATACTAAATATGGCAAAGTAAACATTTTATTGTTCTTCATTGCCGGTATTATATCATCTCCAACTTCCTAGTCTTTAGTTTCAGACAAACCTGTACTGTTGCACTCCCACCATTCATTATTTACCAACCTGTAAACAAAAGCCCCAATGGCAAATGAGGACATGTTCCTTTTAATTTGTCTGTCTGCTGGTCTCCATGTTGCTTCCAAAGGCAGATGTAGAAATTGATTGCTCTTTCTGGCAGTGTGTGTGTTAGGGAAGGGGGGACAGGGGTTCTAAAAAGAACTGTGCAGCAAAAACGCGGAGGATGTGTGTGCGGTGCCAGATTGGGGCTTGGTTCCGTGTTGTACTCTGCCTCTAACCTGCTCGTCTCGCTCTGCCTCTGCTTCTATCTGGCCGTATGATAAAGCTGCTAACAGGCTTTATCGAGGAGCTGAGGGGAAATATGCTGCTGCCAGATTAGGCCCCAGACTCTGCCAAGGTTATAAACAGCCTGTTATCCCAGGCCCAAACACAGTAATCCATGCTCTATCAGCAGCCAAACATATGGGCCACACAGAGCACAGATAGCCCCTCTGCGAGGAACACACACACTGACACTGACACGCAATGCACGTACACGTACACGTCACACACCACACACACACACACCACACACACACACACACACACACACACACACACACACACACACACACACACACACACACACACACACACACACAGCACAGGTAGCCTCTGACGGAAGTCTGACGGAGAGGAAGTAAAAAAGAAAAACACCCCACAAAGAAGAGAAGAAGTGCAGCCCTGGTTCAAACCAGCACAGCCTCACAACACTCAGAGACACCTACCTTGACCTCTCTGCTGTACTGCACCTGCTCTTCCTAGATATCATGACTGAGCAGAGCAGGACCACTTCAATGTCACACCTCCTCCTGGCACCAATTACAGTACCATGTGTTATTTGGCTTTTGTCTGCATTGGGTATTTTCTTTTCATCCGGTGTCAGTTTCATGTGTTTGCTTTGTTACCGGCATGGTGAATTAGTGAGGAGGACACCTATGAGTATGAAGGGATTACTTTAGGCTGGTGATGATGTGATGGGATATGTTTGGCTGTAGGCAGACAGATGGCTCTTACTCAGATGCTTCACTTCACAGAAACGACAGCTAAGATTCTCTCTCAGCCACTCTCTCTCTGTCTCACTAATCAATACCAAGCTATAACATCCACAGAGCCAGGCTTGGTAAACAACAGTAACTCAGACACACTCTCAAAACAAAAACTCTGGGTTTTTCAGACAGAAGCACTAGATGTATTTCTGAAGTGAGAGGAGGTAGACAGGTAGAGAGGTACAGGGATCACAGAAGGTGAACATGTTCAGATCTTGCAGCATAAACAATGTCTGCGTAGCATAGCAGGTGAGTTGACAACACTCCCRATGCTGAACTTAGCAAAGAGGCACACAACTATGTTCTCAAGATGTACAGTATTAATTCATGTAAGGTCTGCAATATACCAAACATCTGTACAATTACTTGGAGAAAATGAATCTGTTATTCATATATGGGAGATGCTTCAGTGAACAAACACACATACTGCATCTAGTTGAAAACCTATTTCCGACCCYGTGAAAACACTGTGGAGATTTACCTTTAAAAAAACTTGATCAAAGATGCCTTTGACAGAACCGGAGGTGAGAGTGGCTGCGGTTGCTGCTGCCCTGCACTAGATTCATGGGCTGGCTCTGGGCTTAAATAGGATCCTGTAAAAAATATCTCCCCAAAGATGAATGACCATGGGGCAAACCACTCACTGCTTTACCTGAGGACAGTACATGAGAAACACAAGACTAGAGGTGAGCCACACACACATTTAATACACTTTGACAGTGAGACAGTCAAGTTTAAACATTATCATCTGGTTTCTAAAATGGTAAAATAATGATCCTGTGTTATGTATCATATTCCACATAAATCAGATCAAATCAAATTGTATTGGTCACATACACATGGTTAGCAGATGTTAATGGGTCCTGGACTTCCTGACGGGCCGCCCCCAGGTGGTGAGGGTAGGTAACAACATCTCCACCCCGCTGATCCTCAACACTGCGGCCCCACAAGGGTGCGTTCTGAGCCCTCTCCTGTACTCCCTGTTCACCCACGACTGCTTGGCCATGCACGCCTCCAACTCAATCATCAAGTTTGCGGACGACACTACAGTGGTAGGCTTGATTACCAACAACGACGAGACGGCCTACAGGAGGAGGTGAGGCCCCTCGGAGTGTGGTGTCAGGAAAATAACCTCACACTCAACGTCAACAAAACAAGGAGATGATTGTGGACTTCAGGAAACAGCAGAGGGAGCACCCCCCTATCCACATCGACGGGACAGTAGTGGAGAAGGTGGAAAGTTTTAAGTTCCTCGGTGTACACATCACGGACAAACTGAATTGGTCCACCCACACAGACAGCGTTGTGAAGAAGGCGCAGCAGCGCCTCTTCAACCTCAGGAGGCTGAAGAAATTCGGCTTGTCACCAAAAGCACTCACAAACTTCTACAGATGCACAATCGAGAGCATCCTGTCGGGCTGTATCACCGCCTGGTACGGCAACTGCTCCGCCCACAACCGTAAGGCTCTCCAGAGGGTAGTGAGGTCTGCACAACGCACACCGGGGCAAACTACCTGCCCTCCAGGACACCTACACCACCCGTGTCACAGGAAGGCCATAAAGATCATCAAGAGACACAACCACCCGAGCCACTGCCTGTTCACCCCGCTATATCCAGAAGGCGAGGTCAGTACAGGTGCATCAAAGCAGGGACCGAGAGACTGAAAAACAGCTTTTATCTCAAGGCCATCAGACTGTTAAACAGCCACCACTAACATTTAGTGGCCCTGCCAACATACTGACTCAACTCCAGCCACTTTAATAATGGGAATTGATGGAAATTATGTAAAAATGTATCACTAGCCACTTTAAACTATGCCACTTTATGTTTACATACCCTACATTACTCATCTCATATGTATAGACTGTACCATCTTACTGCATCTTGCCTATGCCGTTCTGTACCATCACTCATTCATATATCTTTATGTACATATTCTTTATCCCTTTACACTTGCGTGTATAAGGTAGTAGTTGTGGAATTGTTAGGTTAGATTACTTGTTGGTTATTACTGCATTGTCGGAACTAGAAGCCAAAGCATTTCGCTACACTCGCATTAACATCTGCTAACCATGTGTATGTGACAAATAAAATTTGATTTGATTTGATTTAATGCGAGTGTTGCGAAATGCTTGTGCTTCTAGTTCTGACCATGCAGTAATATCTAACAAGTAATCTAACAATTTCACAACAACTACCTTATACACACAAGTGTAAAGGAATGAATAAGAATATGTACATAAAATATATATGGATGAGTAATGGCCGAACAGCATAGGCAAGGATGCAGTAGATGGTATAGAGTACAGTATATACATATGAGATGAGTAATATAGGGTATGTAAACATTATATAAAGTGGCATTGTTTAAAGTGGCTAGTGATACATTTGTATTTGTGTTAAATGCTGAGCTGTAGTCGATGAACAGCATTCTTACATAGGTATTCCTCTTATCCAGATGGGTTACGGCAGTGTGCAATGTGATTGCGATTGCGTCGTCTGTGGACCTATTGGGGCGGTAAGCAAATTGGAGTGGGTCTAGGGTATCAGGTAGGGTGAAGGTGATATGGTCCTTGACTAATCTCAAAGCACTTCATGATGACGGAAGTGAGTGCTACGGGGCGGTAGTCATTTAGCTCAGTTACCTTAGCTTTCTTGGGAACAGGAACAATGGTGGCCCTCTTGAAGCACGTGGGAACAGCAGACTGGGATAGGGATTGATTGAATATGTCCATAAACACACCAGCTAGCTGGTCTGCGCATGCTCTGAGGACCCTTGCGAGGGTTAACACGTTTAAATGTTTTACTCACGTTGGCTGCAGTGAAGGAGATCCCGCAGGTTTTGGTAGCAGGCCGTGTCAGTGGCACTGTATTGTCCTCAAAGCGAGCAAAGAAGTTGTTTAGTCTGTCTGGGAGCAAGACATCGTGGTCCGCGACGGGGCTGGTTTTTCTTTTGTAGTCCRTGATTGACTGTAGACCCTGCCACATACCTCTCGTGTCTGAGCCGTTGAATTGCGACTCTACTTTGTCTCTATACTGACGCTTAGCTTGTTTGATTGCCTTGCGGAGGGAATAGCTACACTGTTTGCATTCGGTCATGTTTCCGGTCACCTTGSGCTGATTAAAAGCAGTGGTTCGTGCTTTCAATTTTGCRCGAATGCTGCCATCTATCCACGGTTTCTGGTTGGGGAATGTTTTAATAAGTAGCGTGTGTAGTGAGATGTATGGTTGTATTTCAACATACTCTCCTGACTATATTTGCAATCTGCAGGTTTTTGCTAACCGTCAGAAATCTATCAAGATATCATCTAAAATTCACACAAATCCAAGACGAGCTAGGCAGTAGAAAGGGACTGGTACGTTACTGAGTCCTGAGGTACATCTGATGTAGATGTATGCCCTCTCCCACTCTGCTCTTAGGTCTCTCCCTCTCCCTCTCCCTCTCCCTCTCCCTCTCTCTTCTCAGAGTAGAGCAGAGTAGAGCAGAGTAAAGCAGAATAGAGTAGAGCAGAGTAGAGCAGAGCAGAGCAGAGTAGAGCAGAGTAGAGCAGAGTAGAGTAGAGCAGAGCAGAGTAGAGCAGAGCAGAGCAGAGTAGAGTAGAGCAGAGTAGAGCGAAGCAGAGTAGAGCAGAGCAGAGTAGAGCAGACCATATACCCAGTCCTTTTACATTCTCCTTCCGATCGTGGCTGAGGAAGGATGCACACCTGCCTCAGGAGCACACAGCTGTCTTAGCAAAGGGCTTCTATAAATGCTCCAGTCCTCACAGCTACCAGCACTATATGTGCTGAATAACTATGACTTTTGTATGTATCACCAGAGCCACCAAAAGATGAAATGCAGTAGATTTGATTTAAAAAATGTTGAATACTGCAGTACATATGAAATGTTCTATTATAGTAAATCACACAGGACGTTTTAAAAACTGAAGAGGCTAGCCAATTATAAAATAGTTATAATCAGACATCTTGATATTCACCAGTAGTTTATTATCAAGGCCTTGTTGTGTTGTTKGATATTTACTAGAGGATATGAATCAGCTGTTTGCCACTTAGAGGGGTCGATCAGGAGATTATTGGCATTGTAAAATACCAAGCAACATCTGTGGTGCTAAATATTGATACTGTATATCATGTTTCAGCAGCTGTCTGAGAAATACTATTTATATTTACAGCCTGTAGTTCTGAATTAATTACTCATTGGAACATTAGATAGACACACATACTGGGGCTTCATCCCAAATGGCACCCTATCCCCTATTTAGTGCACTACCCTATTGGCCCTARTCAAAAGTAATTCATGTAGGGAATAGGCTACCATCACCATGCAGTCTACACACACAGGGCACAAAACCTAATAAACGCCTAATTTTCTATACTTTCTCTAGAAGTCTTGTCCAATAAAGTTTTAAATGTAACAGAGGGGTTATAACATAGACAGCATAAACCTGCGCCTGGAAAACCACACTACGCACTGTCAACTGTCCCTTCTCCTTTTACCCAATAAAGTTTTATATCTTTGAATCAACTATAAATGGTTTGAAAACGGTCAACTGGGGAATAATTGAGGTTGTTTTACTGTTATGGTTATAGGTCCTGGGAGACTGTTCTCTATGCTCCGATCTGGCTCAGAGTCAGCCACCTTCAGAGAAACCACAAAGTTGTAGTATGTCCTTGTCTAAATATGATTCCTTATTATCAATGATATCTATTTATTCCTCTTAATCTACAATGAAGTATAGACTAATAATGTTGATCATTATTACAGTCGTTATTACAGTCCAGAAAAGTCTGGTTTAATATGAACAAATCATGACAGAAATTTTGAATAAAAAGGTCTGCCATGGTTATCCTTGATCTCTCTGCCCAAGATTTCCATGTTGCGACACTCTGGTGGAACAAAACAAAGCAGACCAGCCTCTTTAAGGCGCTGCATTTCACACTTGGGTAGAGGCAGAGGACGGCCCTTTAATGACACACAGTCCCCCCAGTCACCTACTGTAGAATGAGGCGCAGCACTGGAAATAGACCGGAAACTGACAGCCTCCACACGGCCTCCTTTGCCTGCCAGCCTGTCTGTCTGTCTGTCTGTCTGACTGCCAGCCTGTCTGACCTCCAGCCTGTCTGACTACCTGCCTATCTGTCTGTCTGCCAGCCTGCCTGCCTGCTTGTTTGCCTGTTTGTCTGTCTGCCAGTCTGCCTGCCTGTCTCTGCCAGCCTGCCCCTCACAAAGGCATGAAAGAGGATACATGGTATGTTCTGATGAGCGCAAAGAGGACGGTGGGCCGTGTTTGGCTTTGTTGGTCTTGAATATATGACATATATTAAGGCGGTAACATCCCTAAAATGTTCTATTTGAGCTATTTGACCAAGAAAGAGCGTGATGGGAGTGCTGCATCAGATGACCTGGCCTCCACAATCACCCGACTTCAACCCAACTGAGATGGTTTGGGATGAGTTGGAACGCAGAGTAAAGGAAAAGCAGCCAACAAGTGCTCAGCATATGTGGGAACTCCTTCAAGACTGTTGGAAAAGCATTCCTCATGAAGCTGGTTGAGAGAATGCCAAGAGTGTGCAAAGCTGTCAAATAGGCAAGGGGTGCCTACTTTGATTAATCTAAAATCTAAAATATATTTTGATTTGTTAAACACTTTTTTGGTTACTACATGATTCCATATGTGCTATTTCATCGTTTTGATGTCTTCACTATTATTCTACAATGTAGAAAATAGTAAAAATAAAGAAAAACCCTTGAATGAGTAGGTGTGTCCAAACTTTTGTCTGGCACTGTATATTGTAATAATTGTTGGTTCACTAATGTATTATTACCACTATGTACCAGCCTCCCACAGGTGTGGGCAATTGTAATTATCACCTAGGCACCTGTATATAAAAAACTATGGCTTTGGCACATCTCTTGATGCTCTGATCAAGGCATAACTGCCCAAATATGTTAGCCGTCTTTTTGTCCTTTTTTAAAAATAAAGTTTTCAGAGTGYCGCCGTTTCCCAATGTTTCTTGAACTTGGGATATGTATGTACTGTATGTAAGTGATCCCTGAAGGAATTGAACTTACAACCTTGGTGTTGCTAGCACCACACACTTACCAACTGAGCCACAGACAACCACAGTCCTTCCAGTCTATGGTTGTGTCCCAAATGGTACTCTATTCCCTACATAGTGCACTATATAGGAACAGGGTACGAATTTGGAAAAATCTTCAATCCCCTGCCTTTTTCGCACAGGGTTGCAGTGACAAAGGAAGCAGGAGGAAGGATGGTCGGGCATCGCTGGGGTTAAGTCCCCAGTATCTAATGAGCTCCTCTGTTCCAGTAGGTTACATAAGCCCATTACCTCCCGACACATTACGTCATTCATTTCTTATATGTGGATGGCTCCCCTCTCCCAGGAGTATGGTGGCATGGAAGCTTCAAGAGACGGCTCACGGTAAATACACACAGGCACACACACACACAAGTAAACCGAAACACACACGCACATACACGGAGGCAGGCACAAACACACCTCCCCTCCCCTTTAGTTGTTCTATGCATCGCAGTTAACACTCCGACAGTAAGAGTCTATAATGTTTCTATTCCACAAAGCCATCGAGTCGACCCTGAGATATCACGCTAAGATGGAGGAACATAGGCGAAGATGAAAAAAACCCACCATCCCTGGGCCGCTGCCGGAGATATACTCTGTTATAATTCCAGTGAGAGGAACAGAGAGAGCAAGGACGGCGGGGCGAAGAGAAAGAAGAGAGGGAGCCTGGGGCGGGGGCCAGGAGAAAACGAGAAGAAAAGACTGAAGCCTCTCCTTTTGAGCAAAGAATTCCCCTCAGAAATTCCTTCGTACAGCTGTTTAGCACAGCCACTGACTGTCCAATGCCCATGTGGGCTATGTTCACACATTCTGAGGATCTCAATAATGCCGAGTCTTACTGCAACAACAGTACATCAGCAAAGAGAATAGCCATTCCATTAAAACTAGGTTGACAGAGCCATCGAACGAGGCAAGACAGATGGAGAATACTGGACCACAGACAGTACATATACAGTGAGGGAAAAAAGTATTTTATCCCTGCTGATTTTTGTACGTTTCCCACTGACAAAGAAATGATCAGTCTATAATTTTAATTGGTAGGTTTATTTTGAACAGTGAGAACCGAATATCAACAAAAAAAATCCAGAAAAACGCATGTCAAAAATGTTATGAATTGATTTGCATTTTAATGAGGGAAATAAGTAATTGACCCTCTGCAAAACATGACTTAGTAACTTTGGTGGCAAAACCCCGTTGGCAATCACAGAGGTCAGACGTCTTTTGAGTGGCCACCAGGTTTGCACACATCTCAGGAGGATTTTGTCCCACTCCTCCTTTGCAGATCTCTTTCAAGTCATTAAGGTTTCTGAGGCTGACGTTTGGCAACTCGAACCTTCAGCTCCCTCCCACAGATTTTCTAGGGATAAGTGTCTGGAGAACTTGCTAGGCCCACTCCAGGACCTTAATGTGCCTTCTTCTTATGAGCCACTCCTGTTGTTGCATTGCCGTGTGTTTTGGGTCATTGTCATGCCTGGAATACCCATACCGACTCATTTTTCAATACCTGCTGAGGGAAGGAGCGTTTTCAACCAAGATTTGACGGTACATGGCGCCGTCCAGTTTTCCGATGCGGTGAAGTTGTCCTGTCCGCTTTAGCAGGAAAACACCCCAAAGCATAATGTTCCACCTCCATGTTTGACGGTGGGTGGAGTTCTTGGGGTCATAGGCAGCATTCCTCCTCCTCCAAACACGGCAAGTTGGGTTGATGCCAAAGAACCCATTTGGTCTCATCTGACCACAACACGTTCACCCATGTGTCCTCTGAATCATTCAGATGTTCATTGGCAAACTTCAGACGGGCATGTATATGTGCTTCTTGAGCAGGGGGACCTTGCGGGCGCTCGCAGGATTTCAGTCCTTCACGGCATAGTGTGTTACCAATTGTTTTCTTGATGACTATGGTCCCAGCTGCCTTGAGATCATTGACAAGATCCTCCTTGTTGTGTGGGCTGATTCCTCACCGTTCTCATGATCATTGCAACTCCACGAGGTGAGATCTTGCATGGAGCCCCAGGCTGAGGGAGAGATATCTTCCATTTGCGAATAATCACAGAAACTGTTGTCACCTTCTCACCAAGCTGCTTGGCGATGGTCTTGTAGCCCATTCCAGCCTTGTGTAGGTCTACAATCTTGTCCCTGACATCCTTGGAGAGCTCTTTGGTCTTGGGCATGGTGGAGAGTTTGGAATCTGATTGATTGATTGCTTCTGTGGACAGGTATCTTTTATACAGGTAAGAAACTGAGATTAGGAGCACTCCCTTTAAGAGTGTGCTCCTAATCTCCGTTCGTTACCTGTATGAAAGACACCTGGGAGCCAGAAATCTTTTTGATTGAGAAGGGGTCAAAAACTTATTTCCCTCATTAAAATGCAAATCAATTTATAACATTTTTGACATTAATTTTTCTGGATATTTTTGTTGTTATTCTGTCTCTCACTGTTCAAATAAACCTACCATTAAAATTATAGACTGATAATTTCTTTGTCAGTGGGCAAACGTACAAAATCAGCAGGGGATCAAATACTTTTTTCCCTCACTGTAATCTCTTTCCACCAGAATTCCAGAACTCTAGAACTAGGGATGCACGATATATCGGTGAAAATTTCGGAATCGGACGATATTAGCTAAAAATGCCAACATCGGCATTGGCTGATGTGTAGTTTAATGCCAATGTTAAAAACCGATGTCAAAGCTGCCGTGCATAACTATATAATGTAGGTACATGACATAATGACGCCACGTAAAATTCTGCGCTACACGTGCAACACAGCATACCTAATCTAGCCCACAATGTCTGCTGTGTGGATTGAGCAGTCAACAAGTTGAGCAGTCATTTGAAAGAGTACGAAAATTTCAGCGAGACAACTCAAAGGCGAAATCCATTAACGCCAAGATAATGGAATTCATTGCCCTTGACAATCAACCGTTCTCTGTCGTGGGTGATGTTGGCTTTCGCCGACTGGTCGAGCACCGGTACACACTACCAAGTGCGCTATTTTTCAGATGTTGCCCTACCGGAGTTACACAGTAATAGTGTCACTGCTATTACCTTCACGACTGACATTTGGACCAGTGATATGAGCCCCATGAGCCTGCTGAGTCTGACAGCACAGTGGGTCGTTGAGGATTTCGTACTGAGTAAAGTCATATTTCATGCTCATGAATGTGCTGGTTGTCATACCGCTGCTGCCATTTCAATGGCATTTGAGAACATGTTTGAAACTTGGAAACATGAACACACTCCTAGCTCCATTCRAACAACTGACTGGAGAAATAAGCTCATCAACTGCGCCTGCAGCAGACGTKMTACCCTCTGTCATGGCATTGAAACGCCTGCTCAACAAAACTGCCGACAGGCTGTGAACAAGCGATTCGGTGGCATTCTCTCTTTACTATGTCGCCACCATACTCGATGCTAGGTACAAGGACCGCTACTTCGATGCAGACAAGAAACAGGGTTTACGTGAAATGTTACAGACACAGCTGGACAAGATGGAAATGGANCTCGATGCTAGGTACAAGGACCGCTACTTCGATGCAGACAAGAAACAGGGTTTACGTGAAATGTTACAGACACAGCTGGACAAGATGGAAATGGACACACTGACAGTGCGCACCGAGGAAGAGAGGCCACGGACAGACAGAGCTGAAACGGCTTGACATGTATGATGAAATCCTGGTTGAGACTGAACAAATGAACAACCAAACAGCACAGCAAGTAAGTGAAAGAAATAGGTTTTGGTTATGTTTTACTGGTAATGGGGACATACGTAAATGCCAACAAAATAACTTTTTGGTAAGTGTGGTGTGTGTGTGTGTGTGCAAACTTTATTTAACTAGGCAAGTCAGTTAAGAACAAATTCTTATTTATAATGACGGCCTACCCCGGATGACGCTGGGCCAATTGTGCGCCGCCCTATGGGACTCACGACCGGATGTGATACAGTCTGGAATCTAACCAGGGACTGTAGTGACTCCTCTTGCACTGAGATACAGTGCCTTAGACCGCTGTGCCCATGTGTGTGTGTTAACTATTTAACTGTACTAGAATGCTTAAAAGGCCGCTAAAATGTTTGATATCGGTATCGGTCAAAGATGTCATATTGGTGCATCACTATCTAGAGCATATTATTTTTGATGACATCCATGTGGATTCTGTATTACATTCAAAGATGTATGTTTCTTTCAAACAACAAAACCACTTCAGAGTTCTGTGTTGATTGATTGTGGATGAAGCTGAATAAATCTAACTGTGTCTGTTTATCAACTATCCACTGCTAATCCATCTGTATGTCTTCTGTCTGAACGAGGGAATATTATTAATGTCTATTGGGATGAAGGAATGATTGACACTTTTACTGAACTGAACTGAACAATTGTTTCCTATACACGTCTCCAAACATCAACATATACTGTATGTTAGCTCTACTTACAGAATGATCTATTCAATTTTATTGACAGCATTGAAGGAATATTCATTTCAATTTGGTGTTTGAACACTTCTGTTTGTCGCTGTAAATCACTGAAGCCCAAGTCAAGAGACTACAATGGTCCTATTATTCAAGCTAATAGCTGCTCAGTCGTTCCTGACTCCAGTTCAGTGTACATCCCAAATGGCACTCTATTCCCTATATCATGCACTACTTTTGAACAGAGCCCTATGGGCTAACCTTGAGCTCAGGTCAAAACTAGTGCACTATGTAGGGAATAGGGTCCCATTTGGGAGGCAGACTCAGTGTGACGGCTGTGACTCTGAATATACTGCTCAATATGGGACGTGTGTTTACATGGACATCAATATTTAATTGCAGTTTTGAGACAGCATCAATTCAGACAGACAATGGATGGAGTTTATAATAATGTTGCCTAGAGCCAGAAGAGTTTTTCTGTCGGTTTCCTTCAGTATTTTAATGAAAAAGTAAACGATCACATCAAATCAAACCGAGAGGGATTCTTCCCCCGAATACTCTTAACACACCGAAGATATACTGTAACTGAATCCTCCTCATATTACAAATTAGAACCGGAATAATGTGGAATCCTGTCTCATGATTTCTCTGTTTATTGTTCATTTCTCTCATTTCTCTCACTACCATAGGCTGTATCCCAAATGGCACCCTATTCCCTATATAACTACTTATGGGGCTCAGGTCAAAAGTGGTGCACTCAAGAGGGAATAGGGTGCCATTGACTGAAGTACTGAAGATACAATGACGTCTGTTAGTGTTAGTGTTTGTCAGAGCCAACTCAATAACAAAATGTTTCAATCACAACCATTTGGACTTCATTAGGGTTAAAACCACAGCCCTCACATATCAATCACAGAAAACATCATGACCAAATGTGTCCCTGGTATAATTGTTTGCATACAGCCCTTTTTTCTCTGACATCCAGTGACAGTGCATGCAGTGATGGAAAACTTTAACACAACCCACAATACATCATTCTGTTTGAAGAGGGAAACGTCTGAAATATGAAATCCATATGAATGCTTCAAAACCCGTTCCAAGTTTCCAACAAAAATATGATCTCCCAATACACAGAAACAGAGGGAATGGAAAATTGTCACCATCTCTCTCTTTGTCTTTTCCCTCAGGGTCTGGGGAGAGGGGGATATAACTAATGCTTGGCTGGAGCTACTGTCCTATGCATGTGTCTCCTTTCTCCTCTGTCCTCTGTTCCAGGGATAAGTTAAAACAGAGCGTCAGAACCCAGGCTTTCTTGAATAATTGAGGGAGTGACTGCAGCAGAGAGCAGAACAGGGTACTCTGCTTAGGCCCTGCTGATGTGATGTGGAGGGAACCTTTAAAAGATGCATGGATGTTTCCCTGGGGGGACGTGTAGAGGACTGCACAAAGCTCAGAGCTAAGGCTTTGCTCTGTACACTTGAAGATTATGTGTGGCTCCTCTAAAGGAAGATGGCCTGAAAAAAGTCTCTAAAGATAATTATTTACCACAGAGACTGGTTGAGTTACTTACCACAGAGACGGGTTGAGTTATTTACCACAGAGACGGGTTGAGTTATTTACCACAGAGACGGGTTGAGTTACATTACACATGAGGACGGCCCGTTGAAGGGTTTTTACCACCGAGACGGGTTGGTTCTTGTACCTACAGAGACGGTGATTATTTACCCAGCGAGACGGGTTGAGGTTATTTACCACAGAGGACGGGTTAAGTTATTACACGAGACGGGTTTTGAGTTTATTTTCCACAGAGGCGGTTTGGCTTATTTGACCACAGGAGACGGGTTTTGGAGTATTTTACCTACAGAGCACGGGTTGGAGTTGATTTACAACTGAGACGGGTTGATGCTTTTATTTACACCAGAGCCGGTTTGAGTTTTTACACAGAGACGGGTTTGAGTTATTTCCTACCGAGAGACGGTTGAGTTAATTTTACTACGAGACTGGGTTGATTTTACCACAGTAGACGTGGTTGAGTTATTTACCACAGAGAGGGTTGAGTTATTTACCACAAGAGACGGGGTTTTGAGTTAATTTACCACAGAGACGGGTTGAGTTATTTACCACAGAGACGGGTTGAGTTATTTACCACAGAGAGCGGTTGAGTCACGGGGTGTATACCACAGAGACGGGTTTGAAGTTTATTTACCAGAGACGGGTTGAGTTTTTTACCACAGAGACGGGTTGAGTTAGTTTACCACAGAGGACGGTTGAGTTATTTTACCACAGGACGGGTTGAGTTATTTCCCACAGAGAGGTTGAGTTTATTACACAAGAGAGGGTTTGAGTTATTTACCACAGAGACGGGTTAGTTTTTTACCCACAGAGACGGGTGAGTTATTACCACCACAGAGACGGGTTGAGTTATCTTACCCAGAACGGCGTGAGTTATTACCACAGAGACGGTTGAGGTTTTTTACCAAGAGAGGGTTAGTTTATTTCCACAGAGACGGGTTGTAAGTTATTTACCACAGAGACGGGTTGAGTTATCTTACCACAGAGATGGGTTGAGTATTTTCCACAGAGACGGGTGAGTTTATTTCAAGAGAGGGTTGAGTATTTACAGAGAGGGTTGAGTTATTTAACATCGACAGGTTGAGTTATTTTACCACAGAGACGGGTTAAGTTTGCATGATTGATCATGCTTCAATATATCAGATCATGCTTACTGTTCCATAATAACTACTTACTTTAATGCATGACTTGGCTGCATGTATGCTCCTATTCGCGTGACTTCCCCAGACCGCATAGCTTGATGTAATGTACTGAGTGCAGGCCTTTACGGGAAAACACAGTCAGACGCGTGCCTTTGCAGTTAACTATCCTTCCAGCCCGCCTGATAGTGTTTCACTTGATCTTGGTTGCAAGGCTGTGCCTTTAAAATGTAAGTCTCTGACTCATGATGTATCGGTTTCTCTTCACCCCACCATTAAGGACTAGGCCTAAATTATTGATCCCCCCGCCTTCATCAGCATAGCAGTCACGTCCGAGCCAGACGGGAGCACTAAGGATCCATCCCCTCCACACATCACACACACAGACAATCCCATACACACACACCCACGCACACACAGCACACACACACCACGCAACACATCATCACACACCATCACACAATACACACAACGATCACACACACATACACACACATAGCGCACAGACACACACAAAAACACACAGACATGGACGCATACACACACAAACACAAATACACACATGCACACGCATACGCAGACACTGTTCCAGCCACTAAGATAATTAGGAGGGATTCTCATTAAGGGGAAATTAAAGGTTCAGATAGAGAGAAGCAGGAGCATAGCCCTGGGGCCTTCTGGGTGTTTAATGTCTTCCCCAGGACCACATGATCATTCTGATCAAATCCTGAGGCTGGGTCTAAAGACGACAGGCCTTACAGACTGCGGAAACACACACACAGCAAGGCACAAATAATACATGAAGACAGCAAGAAAGATGGAGAGAGAGAAAGAGACACAGAGAGAGAAAGAGAGAGAAAAAGAGGGAGAGAGAGATGGAGAGAAAGAGGGAGAGAGATAGAGAGGGAGAGAGAGAAAGAGACAGAGAGAGAGAAAGAGAGAGAAAAGAGGGAGAGAGAGAGAGCTGGAGAGGAGGGAGAGAGAGAGAGGGAAAGAGAGAACGAGGGAGAGAGAGAGAGAAAGACAGAGAGAGGGAGGGAGGGAGAGAAAGAGGGGGAGAGATAGAGAGGGAGAGAGAAAAAGAGAGGAATGAACAATGCATAAATAAAGATGTAGCTCGGCTCCAGCAGATGAATAAAGTTTGGGATGGTGAAGGTTGGGATCAATAATATCAGCACATAACCTCCAACAGTATTAATACGATGGGAGAAAAGGAGCTCAACACAGCAGCATTAATTAGAGCATTCCCTTGTCAACTTCCTTGTATTTCCACTAGGCAGGCATCCACAGAGTCTCAGGGTGATACCAGTCAGATGAACGATGCTTTGTGGATTTATCCGATGGATCAGATATATACCTGGAATTCACCAGAGGTGATTATTGAAGAGAAATATCACTGCAGCAGCATGGGAGCTATAATTATGAATATGCATGTGTGTATTTATGTCTCTCTGTTTCTCTCTCTATCTCACTCTTTCTCTCTTTATCTCTCTTTTAGAGAGCTTTCACAGGCCCCCAAAACAGTTGTCTAGGTAAGATATTGGGTGAGGTGTATCATCCTCTGTATGGATGGTATCACCTGAAACAGGCCAAAACACGCTACAGTTGTATAGTGCATTACCCCCATTCATTTCACAATAATTAGTGCATCATGCATCTTGTTTGTCACATTGTGATTCCTCTCTATCCTCCTCTATCCTCGCCTCATGCTGCGATGAGACTCCCCAGCATCTTGATGAGCTCGCTGCTGCTGTTGAGGCCACACCCCTCGTTAGTGGGGAGGGTTCATTATGCAAATTATCCTGCTGGAGCGGTATCAACAAGGCGCACGCTCTGTTATCATTTTTTGCCGCCGGGGCTCTTCCTCTCCCCGATCGCTCATACGGAATCATGGCCTAATAGCATCMCATTAACATAATTGCCTGCACAACTAGTGTTCCGTGTCTCAGAGCCACTCCGCTGCTCCACCAGGCGAACAAGAGACAGGAAAGAGGGAAGGGGAGATGAGGAGAGAGAGCGGATGGGGGATGAGAAAATGTAATTAAGCCAAAGCAAGGTGAGAGACCCTCCCACCTCCTGTAAATGTGTCTTTTTTTTCTTCATTCGGAGTGTGAGAGAGTGAGTGGGAGAGGAGAGCGAGGGAGATAGGGGGAGAGAGAGAG
>NW_019942926.1:169373-175613 GCF_002910315.2 Salvelinus sp. IW2-2015 | reverse complement strand
GAGGGAGAGGGGAAAAGAGCGGGAAGAGAGGGAAACAAAAGTGAAGAAAGAGAGGGACGAGGGGAAAGAGAGAGGAGAGAGAGAAGGAGAGAGGGAGAGGGAGAGAGAAGAGAGAGAGAGGAAAAGAGAGAGGAAAGAGAGGAGAGAGAGAGAGGAAAGAGAGAGAGAGAGAGAGAGAGAAAAAGAGAGAGAGAGAGAGAGAGAGGAAGAGAGAGAGAGAGATGAGAGAGGAAGAGAGAGAGGAAAGGATGAGAGAGAGAGAAAGAGAGCAACCGAAGAGACGAGAGATGAGAGAGAGAGAGAAGAGACCGAGACGAGAGAGAGACGAGAGAGAAGAGAGAGGCAAACGTTTTTGTTTTTAGGGAGACCTTAAAGATGCTCCCCTCAAGCTCCTGTTCAGCCCACCAGGCAAGCATTAAGCAGAGCCACCCGGCGCTATGCTAACGAGAGTGATGCTTGATTACAGCAGACGCCAGGCAAGACATCCCCATCTACAGTACAGCTGTACACCACCCAGCCCAGACTGCCAGCCAGGCAAAACAATGGAAACTTCCCCCATAATTTTAAAATTTAATCCCCTAATTAAAAAATGTATTACACTGTGCCGGATTCCGCAAATCTCTCCTAATGTGCAAATGCCAGTCCACTTGAAGGATATTTACAGATCTTTAAGAAGCAGTGGCATTCTTTCAGCCCTAGCAAAAAAGGGGCCCGGGGGCTGATAGGATGGCCAAGGTGTCCACCACGCCAATGTACTCTGGGTAATATGACGAGGGGACCGCTAGGGAGGGATGGCAGACACCCCCACACCTACTTGGAGACCTAATTCTGGAAAGCTCAAAGAAATGTTAGCCATATGGGTCTTCTGGTTGTACTATTTACTGTGCTTCGTGAATATTCCAAACTGTTGTTAACTTACTCAACAGACAGTCCACAGGAGGAAAATATAATCGATATGTCATCTAAGCTTCCAGTCGTTTGTCCAGTCCTCAAAGACATATTTCAGATCAGATACAACTGGGTGAAGTCATAACAGTGACCGATCACAATCAAAAACATTGCAATGAATTCACTCTAAATCATTATCACTTGGTCATGGGAAAATAGTTATTCCCTAGTCCCACATTGTATTCATCATTCTTAGAAGGAGGGATTGGTCATTGAGTATGTATTTGGCAGTGGTCTTCCAAGTCTCGTCTGCAGGGCCAGGCAAGTTCCATCTGCCAGCGCTGCCGATGACCGCGCCTGCCACACAGCACAGAGACGCGTGCGCGCGATGTAGAGACTGAGAGACAGGTGCGCGGTGCGTGCCGGTCTGTTGAATTGATGAGCGAGCGCGAGTTGTCCAGTGCTGTCTGTACTGTGCGAGATAGAATAGACGGCGACACCAGGCGAGGTCCTCCTCCCCCTCACAGATGGGCGAGTAGCGCGTCATTTTCTGAGTGTGCGTACTAACTGCAGTCCACTGGAAATGCACAGACTTTACAGAGTTAGGCCTGGGAAGAATACAGGCGATGACGCAACAGAGCTAGCCTGGGAAATGTCGAGGCGAGAGTTGCGTCGCACGAGCTAAGCCTGGTGTGCGAAGGGCACAGACTTCACAGAACGTGATGCGCGGTAGAGATGCGGACGCGAGACTTCACAGAGCAGCCTGGGAAACATGCACAGACTCACAGAAGCTAGGCGCGTGTGGAAATGCACGAGTGAGGCGTGTCCAGCGAGTGACGTTCTAGCCTGGGAAATGCACAGATTTCACAGAGCGTAGCCTGGGAATGCACAGGATTTCCACAGAGCTTAGCCTGGGAAATGCACAACTTCACCGACTAGCCTGGGGAAATGCACAAGACTCACAGAAGCTAGCCTGGGGAAATGCATCAGACTTCACCAAAGCTAGCCTGGGAATGCACAGACTTCACGTAGCGTGACGCTGGTGAAATGCAGCAGAGCCGAGCGAAGAGTTGCGATGCCTGGGAAATCTGCTACAGACTTCACAAGCTAGCCTGTAGAATGCCACAGACTTCACAGAGCTAGCCTGGGAAAATGCCACAGACCTGGTCACAAAGCGTAGCCTGCGGAAAATGCACCAGACTTCCACCAAGAGCTAGCCTGGAAATGACAGGAACTCACAGAGCTGAGCCTCACTTATGTGTGTAGTCGTCGCGAACCACGAATGCAGGCCATGTGTGGTGGTTATATGGGTAAACAGAAATCCAGTCTGTTGTGCTACGTTCGACTCCTTTTCAATCCATGTTTGGCATAAGCAAAGAGTGGAATGATATCTTAACAGGACCTGGTACCAGGTTAGGCCTCTTCCCTCCTGATTCCAATTGGGAATTTGTGGAAAACCTGTGAGAAAGTTTACTAGAATTGTTGCAACTTTGCTCCCAGTGTGAACGATTGATATCATGAATAGCAAAGCGCTACCTGTCTTATAAGAATAGCAATCCCTATCATAAACAGAATATTTATTTTTTAAATTTTATTTCACCTTTATCTTTAACCAGTAGGCTAGTTGAGAACAAGTCTCATTTACAACTGCGACACTTGCCAAGAAAAGCAAAGCAGTGCAACACAAACAACAACACGGAGTTACACATGCCGAATAACACAAACGTCCGCTTAACGACAGAGTAGAAAAAGAAAAGAAAGAGTCTATATACATTCTGTGGCAAAGTATGGGCATGAGAAGGTAAAGCAATGAAGTAGGCCCATTAGTAGCAAGAAGATTACAATTTAGTGGTAAATTAACGAGCGGGAGTGATTTTTTTAAAAGGAGTTTTTGTGGCAGATGATGTGTGCTGTGAGTTAGAGATACTTATGTACTGTACAAAAGCCCCACTAGCAACCTTTCCAATAAGTAACCCTTTCTGTAGTAAGGTGATATCCACCAGAGGAACCTGCTGTCGCAGGCAGCTCACAGCTCAATAACCACACGTCTTGCCCTCGTTACGCTTATCACAATGACATCTAAAATAACCAACTCATTAAAGACGCTGTCGTCTATTGCTTATATTTAAATCTATTGGGATATTTGTGCAGAGATACAACTGTTGGTTGCAACTCCCTGCTTCATCATCCACTAAAACTGATGGTAAGCACACAGGGGCATAAATTAAAGGGAACGTTCAATACAGGGTCGTCAACCGGCCGTGATTGGGAGTCCCATAGGGCGGGTTGCACAAATTGGCCCAGCTGTCGTCTGATGGTATTGGCCGGCGTAGGCCATCAATGTAAATAAGAATTTGTTCTTTACTGACATCCCATTTAAATTAAAAGGTTAAAAAAAAAACATAAATAATCTGAGCAGTGTAAATTTAATATGCCAGGAGCCTCTGACAAAAACAGAACTCATGCTTTTTCAGTTCAGCTGGTAAGCAATGTTTTCCTTTTGTCCAAGTACACAGCCATAATCTTTAATTTTAGGTGTATTTCCTGACCACTGCCACACATATACAGTCGTGGCCAAAGTTTTTGAGAATGACACAAATATTAATTTCACAAAGGCTTGCTGCCTCCAGGGTCTTTTAGATATTTTTTTCAGATGTTACTATGGAATACTTGAAGTATAATTACAAGCATTGCACCAGTTGTCAAAGGCTTTTATTGACAATTACATGAAGTTGATGCAAGAAGTCACATATTTGGCATGTGTTGACTCTTCTTTTTCAAGACCTCTGCCATTCCGCCCGGCATTGCGTGTCAATTAAACTTTCTGCCACCCCCAATTCCTGACTGATGGCAAGCCCCATTCTTGCCATAATCAATGCTTGGTGTTGTCAGGAATTTGTGGTTTTGTTATGTCTCAATGGCGATTAAGGTCTGGGACGTTTCGCTGGCCATAGGACCCAAAATATTGATGTTTTGTTCCCGAGCCACTTATGTTATCACCTTGTGCCGTTATAGCAAAGGTGCCCCATCATGCTGCGAAAATTTGCCATTGGTTCGCACCAAACTGTTCCCTGAATGATTGGGAGAAAGTTGCTCTCGGAGGAAATGTGCTCTGGTACCATTCTGTATTCATGGCCTGTGTTCTTAGGCAAATTGTGAGTGCAGCCCTCTCCACTGGCTGAGAAGCAACCCCACACATGAATTGGTCTTCAGGATGCTTTACTGTTGGCATGACACCAGGGACTGATGTAGCGCTCACCTTGTCTTCTCCGGACAAAGCTTTTTTTCCAGATGCCCCAAACAATCGGAAAGGGGCATTCATTCAGAGAAAATGACTTTACCCCAGTCCTCAGCAGTCCCAATCCCGTGTCCCTTTTGCAGGAATACAGTGGGTGAGAACAATATTTGATACCACTTGCCCGATTTTGCAGGTTTTTCCACTTACAAAGCATGTAGAGGTCTGTCATTCTCTTATCATAGGTACACTTCAACTGTGAGAGGCGGAATCTAAAAAATCAAAAATTCCAGGAAAATCACATTATGATTTTTAAGTTAATTAATTTTGCATTTTATTTGCATGACATAAGTATTTTGATCACCTACCAACCCAGTAAGAATTCCGCGCTCTCACAGACCTGTTAGCTTTTACTTTAAGAAGCCCTCCTTGTTCTCCACTTCATTACCTGTATTAAAACTGCACCTGTTTGAACTCATTACCTGTATAAAAGGACACCTGTCCACACACTCAATCAAACAGACTCCAACCTCTCCACACATGGCCAAGACCAGAAAGCTGTGTAAGGACATCAGGGATAAAATTGTAGACCTGCACAAGGCTGGGATGGGCTACAGGACAATAGGCAAGCAGCTTGCGGTGAGAAGGCAACAACTTTTGGCGCAATTATTAGAAAATGAAGAAGGTTCAAGATGACGGTCATCAACCCTCGGTCTGGGGCTCCATGCAAGATCTCACCTCGTGGGCCAATCAACTGATCGATGAGGAAGGTAGGATCAAGCCCCAGAGAACTACACGCACAAAGGCACCTGAGTCAATGACCTGAAGAGAGGCTGGGGGACCACAGTCTCAAAGAAAAACCTAAGTAGATAACACAATTACGCCGTCATAGGATTAAATAAAGAGAGAGAGAGAGAGAGAGAGAGAGAGAGAGAGAGAGAGAGAGAGAGAGAGAGAGAGAGAGGCAAAGCTTTTTGTTTTTAGGGAGACCTTAAGATGCTCCCTCAGCTCCTGTCAAAGCCCACCAGCAAGCATTAAGCAGAAAGCCACGGTGCTCAATATTCCTCTAACAGCAGACGCCAGGCAGCATCCCCATCTACAGTACAGCTGTACACACCCAGCCCAGACTGCCAGCCAGGCAAACTGAAATCCCCATAATTTTAAAATTAATCCTTAATTAAAATGTATTACACTGCCGATTCCGCAAATCTCTCTTAATGTGCAAATGCAGTCCATTGAAGGATATTTACAGATCTTTAATTAAGGCAGTGCATTCTTTCAGCCTAGCAAGCCGTGGGGCTGATAGGATGGCCAAGGTGATCCACCACGCCAATGTACTCTGGGTAATATGACGAGGGGACCGCTAGGGAGGGATGTCAGACACCCACACCTACTGGAGCCTAATTCTGGAAAGCTCAAGAAATGTGTAGCCAATGGGTTCTTCTGGTTGGTACTATTTACTGTGCTTCGTGAATATCAACTGTTGTTAACTTACTCACAGACAGTCCACAGGAGGAAAATATAATGGTATGTCATCTAAGCTCCAGTGTTTGTCCAGTCCTCAAAGACATATTCAGATCAGATACAACTGGTGAAGTCATAACAGTGACGATCACAATCAAAACATTGCAATGAATCACTCTAAATCATTATCACTTGTCATGGGAAAATAGTTATTTCCCTAGTCCCACATGTATCATCATTCTTAGAAGATGGATTGGTCATTGAGGTTGTATTTGGAGTGGTCTTCCCAAGGTCTAGTCTGCAGGCCAGGCAGTTCCTATCTGCACCTCCTATGACCCCCTCCACACAGCACAGAGACATCCCAGTAGAGACAGAGACAGAGCCATGCTCCTCTGTTGAATTGATTGACACCATTGTCCATCGGCTGGTACTGTCAGAGAAGGAAACACACACAGGGAGGCCTCCTCCCCCTCAGATGGCAGTAGCGGTCATTTCTGATGGGTACTAACTCAGTCCACTGGGAAATGCACAGACTTTACAGAGCTAGCCTGGGAAATACACAGACTTCACAGAGCTAGCCTGGGAAATGCACAGACTTCACAGAGCTAGCCTGGGAAATGCACAGACTTCACAGAGCTAGCCTGGGAAATGCA
>NW_019942926.1:162257-169348 GCF_002910315.2 Salvelinus sp. IW2-2015 | reverse complement strand
TTTACTGCTTCCATAATCAACTACTACTTTTAATGCAAAAACAGACTTGGCTGCATGTATTGCTCTATTCCAGATGAACTTCCAAGTACCGCACTAGCTTGAATGTTGTAATGTACTGAGCTGCAGGCCTTTACGGGAAAACACTAGTCAGACGCGTGCCTTTGCAGTAACTAGCCTTCCAGCCGCCTGATAGTGTTTCACTTGATCTTGGTTGCAAAGGGCTGTGCCTTTAAAAATTAATCTCTGACTCAAGATGTATCGGTTTCTCTTCACCCCACCATTAAGGACTAGGCCTAAATTATTGATCCCCCGCCTTCATCAGGCATAGCCAGTCACGTTCGAGCAGATGGAGCCACTAAGGATCAGATTCCCCCTCACCACACACACAAACACACAGACACATACACACACACACACGCACACACACACCACACACACACGCACACACACACACACACACACAATACAGCACACACACACAACACACATACACACACACACGCACAGACACACACAGACCACACACAAAAAACACACAGACAATGGACGCATACAACACACAAACACAAATACACCACATGCACACGCATACCGCAGAACACTGTTCCAGCCACTAAGATAATTAGGAGGATTCTCATTAAGGGGGAAATTTAAAGGTTCGATAGAGCAGAAGCAGGAGCATGAGCCCTGGGGCCTTCTGGGTGTTTAATGTCTTCCCCGGCCACATGATCATTCTGATCAAATCCTGAAGGCTGGGGTCTAAAAGACGGACTGGCCTTACAGACTGCGGAAACACACACACAGCAAGGCACAAATAATACATGAAGACAGCAAAGAAAGATGGAGAGAGAGAAAGGAGACACAGAGACGAGAAAGAGAGAGAAAAGAGGGAGAGAGCAGATGGAGAGAAGAGGGAGAGGAGATAGAGAGGGAGAGAGAGGAAAAAAGGAACAGAGAGAGAGAAAGAGAGAGAAAAAGAGGAGAGAGAGAGAGCTGGAGAAGGAGAGAGAGACGAGGAGGGAAAGAGAGAACGAGGAGAAGAGAGAGAAAGACAGAGAGAGGAGGGAGGGAGAGGAAATGAAGGGGAAGAGAAAGAGGGAGAGAGAAAAAAGAGAGGAAATGAAACAATGCATAAAATAAAGATGTAGCTCGGCTCCAGCAGATGAATTAAAAGTTTGGGATGGTTTGAAGGTTGGCGATCAATAATATCAGCACATAACTCCAACCAGTATTAATACGATGGGAGAGAAAAGAGCTCAACACAGCAGCATTATATTAGAGCACTTCCTTGTCAAACTTCCTTTGTATTTCCACTAGGCAGGCATCCACAGAGTCTCAGGGTGATACCAGTTCAGGATGGAACGATGCTGTGGATTTATCCGATGGATCAGAAGATATATACCTGGAATCACCAGAGGTGATCTATTGAAGAGAAATATCACTGCCAGCAGCAGGGAGCTATAATTATGAATAGCATGGTGTTGTTATTATGAGTCTCTCTGTTTCTCTCGTCTCTCTCACTCTTTTCTTCTCTTTACTCTCCTCTGTTACGAGTCTTTCACAGGCCCCCAAAAAAAACATGTTGTCTTAGGTAGATAATTGGGGGAGGTGTATCATCCTCTGTATGGATGGTATTCACCTTGAAAACAGCGCCAAAACACCGCTACAGCTTGTAATATGCTTACCCCCATTCATTTCACAATAAGAGAGCATCATGCATCTTGTTGTTCACATTGTTGGGATTCCTCTCTTCCTCCTCCCTATCCCTGCGCCTCAATGCTGCGATGACTGAGACTCCCCAGCAATCTTGATGAGCTCTGCTGCTGACTGTTGAGGCCACACCCCCCGTAGTGGGAGGGTTCATTATGCAAATTATTCCTGCTGAGCGTTATCAAACAAGGCGCACGCTTCTTTAATTCCATTTTTTGCCGCCGGGGCTCTCTTCCTCTCCCCCGACTTTCATACGAATCATGCCTAATAGCCATCCCATTAAACCATATTGCCTGCCACCCACAAACTAGCATGTTCCGTGTCTCAGAGCCACCCGCTGCTCCCACCAGTGCGAACAAGAGACAGGAAAGAGGGAAGGGAGATGAGGAGAGGAAGCGGATGGGGATGAGAAAATGTAATAAGCCCAAAAGCAAGGTGAGAGACCCTCCCCCTTTCCGGGAAATGTGGTCTTTTTTTTTCTTCATTCGGATGTGAGAGAGTGAGTGGGAGAGGAAGCGAGGGAGATTAGGGGAGAGAGAGGAGGGAGAGGGGAAAAGAGCGGGAAGAGAGGGAAACAAAAGTGAAGAAAGAGAGGGACGAGGGGAAAGAGAGAGGAGAGAGAGAAGGAGAGAGGGAGAGGGAGAGAGAAGAGAGAGAGAGGAAAAGAGAGAGGAAAGAGAGGAGAGAGAGAGAGGAAAGAGAGAGAGAGAGAGAGAGAGAAAAAGAGAGAGAGAGAGAGAGAGAGGAAGAGAGAGAGAGAGATGAGAGAGGAAGAGAGAGAGGAAAGGATGAGAGAGAGAGAAAGAGAGCAACCGAAGAGACGAGAGATGAGAGAGAGAGAGAAGAGACCGAGACGAGAGAGAGACGAGAGAGAAGAGAGAGGCAAACGTTTTTGTTTTTAGGGAGACCTTAAAGATGCTCCCCTCAAGCTCCTGTTCAGCCCACCAGGCAAGCATTAAGCAGAGCCACCCGGCGCTATGCTAACGAGAGTGATGCTTGATTACAGCAGACGCCAGGCAAGACATCCCCATCTACAGTACAGCTGTACACCACCCAGCCCAGACTGCCAGCCAGGCAAAACAATGGAAACTTCCCCCATAATTTTAAAATTTAATCCCCTAATTAAAAAATGTATTACACTGTGCCGGATTCCGCAAATCTCTCCTAATGTGCAAATGCCAGTCCACTTGAAGGATATTTACAGATCTTTAAGAAGCAGTGGCATTCTTTCAGCCCTAGCAAAAAAGGGGCCCGGGGGCTGATAGGATGGCCAAGGTGTCCACCACGCCAATGTACTCTGGGTAATATGACGAGGGGACCGCTAGGGAGGGATGGCAGACACCCCCACACCTACTTGGAGACCTAATTCTGGAAAGCTCAAAGAAATGTTAGCCATATGGGTCTTCTGGTTGTACTATTTACTGTGCTTCGTGAATATTCCAAACTGTTGTTAACTTACTCAACAGACAGTCCACAGGAGGAAAATATAATCGATATGTCATCTAAGCTTCCAGTCGTTTGTCCAGTCCTCAAAGACATATTTCAGATCAGATACAACTGGGTGAAGTCATAACAGTGACCGATCACAATCAAAAACATTGCAATGAATTCACTCTAAATCATTATCACTTGGTCATGGGAAAATAGTTATTCCCTAGTCCCACATTGTATTCATCATTCTTAGAAGGAGGGATTGGTCATTGAGTATGTATTTGGCAGTGGTCTTCCAAGTCTCGTCTGCAGGGCCAGGCAAGTTCCATCTGCCAGCGCTGCCGATGACCGCGCCTGCCACACAGCACAGAGACGCGTGCGCGCGATGTAGAGACTGAGAGACAGGTGCGCGGTGCGTGCCGGTCTGTTGAATTGATGAGCGAGCGCGAGTTGTCCAGTGCTGTCTGTACTGTGCGAGATAGAATAGACGGCGACACCAGGCGAGGTCCTCCTCCCCCTCACAGATGGGCGAGTAGCGCGTCATTTTCTGAGTGTGCGTACTAACTGCAGTCCACTGGAAATGCACAGACTTTACAGAGTTAGGCCTGGGAAGAATACAGGCGATGACGCAACAGAGCTAGCCTGGGAAATGTCGAGGCGAGAGTTGCGTCGCACGAGCTAAGCCTGGTGTGCGAAGGGCACAGACTTCACAGAACGTGATGCGCGGTAGAGATGCGGACGCGAGACTTCACAGAGCAGCCTGGGAAACATGCACAGACTCACAGAAGCTAGGCGCGTGTGGAAATGCACGAGTGAGGCGTGTCCAGCGAGTGACGTTCTAGCCTGGGAAATGCACAGATTCACAGAGCGTAGCCTGGGAATGCACAGACTTTCACAGAGCTAGCCTGGGAAATGCACAGACTTCACCAGACTAGCCTGGGAAATGCACAAGACTCACAGAGCTAGCCTGGGGAAATGCATCAGACTTCACCAAGAGCTAGCCTGGGAATGCACAGACTTCACGTAGCGTGACGCTGGTGAAATGCAGCAGAGCCGAGCGAAGAGTTGCGATGCCTGGGAAATCTGCTTGCACAGACTTCACAGAGCTAGCCTGGGAAATGCACAGACTTCACAGAGCTAGCCTGGGAAATGCACAGACTTCACAGAGCTAGCCTGGGAAATGAACAGACTTCACAGAGCTAGCCTCACTTATGTGTAGCTACAACAAGCAGCCAGGTGTGTTTATAGGGTAACAGAAATCCAGTCTGTTTGTGCTAACGTTCGACTCCTTTTCAAGCCATGTTTGGCATAACAAAGAGTGGAATGATATCTTAACAGACTGGTACCCAGGTTAGCCTCTTCCCTCCTGATTCCAATTGGGATTTGTGGAAAACCTGTGAGAAAGTTACTAGAATTGTGCAACTTTGCTCCCGTGTGAACGATTGATATCATGAATAGCAAGCGCTACCTGGTATTATAAGAATAGCAATCCCTATCATAAACAGACTATTTATTTTTTAAATTTTATTTCACCTTTATTTAACCAGGTAGGCTAGTTGAGAACAAGTTCTCATTTACAACTGCGACCTGGCCAAGATAAAGCAAAGCAGTGCAACACAAACAACAACACGGAGTTACACATGGAATAAACAAACGTACAGTCAATAACACAATAGAAAAAAAAGAAAGTCTATATACATTCTGTGCAAATGGCATGAGAAGGTAAAGCAATAAATAGGCCATAGTAGCAAGAAATTACAATTTAGTAAATTAACACTGGAGTGATAGATGTGCAGATGATGATGTGCAAGTAGAGATACTTATGTACTGTACAAAGCACTAGCAACCTTCCAATAAGTAACCCTATTCTGTAGTAGGTGGTTCCAGCCAGAGGAACCGCCTGTCGCAGGCAGCTCACAGCTCAATAACACACGTCTGCCCTCGTTACGCTTATCACAATGACATCTAAATAACCATCATTAAGACGCTGTCGATGCTTATGATTTAATCTATGGGATTTTCTGAGAGATACAACTGTTGGTTGCAACTCCCTGCTTTCATCATCATAAAACTGATGGTAAGCACACAGGGCATAAATAAAGGGAACGTTAATACAGGTCGTCAACCGGCCGTGATTGGGAGTCCCATAGGGCGGTGCACAATTGGCCCAGCGTCGTCTGGGTTTGGCCGGCGTAGGCCATCAATGTAAATAAGAATTTGTTCTTAACTGACATCCCATGTTAAATAAAAGGTTAAAAAAAATACATAAATAATCTGAAGCAGTGTAATTTTATGCCAGGAGCCTCTGACAACAGACTCATGCTTTTCAGTTCAGCTGTAAAATGTTTTCCTTTGTCCAAGTACACAGCCATAATCTTTAATTTTAGGTGTATTCTGACCACTGCACACATATACAGTCGTGGCCAAAAGTTTTGAGAATGACACAAATATTAATTTTCACAAAGTCTGCTGCCTCAGTGTCTTTAGATATTTTTGTCAGATGTTACTATGGAATACTGAAGTATAATTACAAGCATTTCACAAGTGTCAAAGGCTTTTATTGACAATTACATGAAGTTGATGCAAAGAGTCAATATTTGCAGTGTTGACTCTTCTTTTTCAAGACCTCTGCATTCCGCCCCGGCATGCTGTCAATTAACTTCTGGGCCACATCCTGACTGATGGCAGCCCATTCTTGCATAATCAATGCTTGGTGTTTGTCAGAATTTGTGGGGTTTTGTTTGTCTCAATGGGATTAAGGTCTGGGGAGTTTCCTGGCCATGGACCCAAAATATTGATGTTTTGTTCCCCGAGCCACTTAGTTATCACTTTTGCCGTATAGCAAGGTGCCCCATCATGCTGGAAAATTGCATTGTTCGTCACCAAACTGTTCCTGAATGATTGGGAGAAGTTGCTCTCGGAGGATGTGCTGGTACCATTCTTTATTCATGGCTGTGTTCTTAGGCAAAATTGTGAGTGAGCCCTCTCCCTTGGCTGAGAAGCAACCCCACACATGAATGGTCTCAGGATGCTTTACTGTTGGCATGACACAGGACTGATGGTAGCGCTCACCTTGTCTTCTCCGGACAAGCTTTTTTTTCCAGATGCCCCAAACAATCGGAAAGGGGCATTCATTCAGAGAAAATGACTTTACCCCAGTCCTCAGCAGTCCCAATCCCGTGTCCCTTTTGCAGGAATACAGTGGGTGAGAACAATATTTGATACCACTTGCCCGATTTTGCAGGTTTTTCCACTTACAAAGCATGTAGAGGTCTGTCATTCTCTTATCATAGGTACACTTCAACTGTGAGAGGCGGAATCTAAAAAATCAAAAATTCCAGGAAAATCACATTATGATTTTTAAGTTAATTAATTTTGCATTTTATTTGCATGACATAAGTATTTTGATCACCTACCAACCCAGTAAGAATTCCGCGCTCTCACAGACCTGTTAGCTTTTACTTTAAGAAGCCCTCCTTGTTCTCCACTTCATTACCTGTATTAAAACTGCACCTGTTTGAACTCATTACCTGTATAAAAGGACACCTGTCCACACACTCAATCAAACAGACTCCAACCTCTCCACACATGGCCAAGACCAGAAAGCTGTGTAAGGACATCAGGGATAAAATTGTAGACCTGCACAAGGCTGGGATGGGCTACAGGACAATAGGCAAGCAGCTTGCGGTGAGAAGGCAACAACTTTTGGCGCAATTATTAGAAAATGAAGAAGGTTCAAGATGACGGTCATCAACCCTCGGTCTGGGGCTCCATGCAAGATCTCACCTCGTGGGCCAATCAACTGATCGATGAGGAAGGTAGGATCAAGCCCCAGAGAACTACACGCACAAAGGCACCTGAGTCAATGACCTGAAGAGAGGCTGGGGGACCACAGTCTCAAAGAAAAACCTAAGTAGATAACACAATTACGCCGTCATAGGATTAAATAA
>NW_019942926.1:114600-159465 GCF_002910315.2 Salvelinus sp. IW2-2015 | reverse complement strand
ATGGCTACCTTAAATATGGCTCCCAATCAGAGACAAATGAATGACAGCTGTCTCTGATTGAGACCCAATCTAGGCAGCCATAGACATAACTAGACAACCTCACAATTATCTATCCCATACACAATACAACACCCATAGACTAAACAAAACACACACAACATACAATGCCCACCCCAACTCACGCCCTGACCAACTAAACATAATCAAAATAACATAAAAATAGGTCAGGAACGTGACAGACATGATGTCAGCTGGTCCTTTTGTGGCAGGGCTGAAATGCAGTGGAATTTTTKKGGGGGGATTCAGTTCATTTGGATGGCAAAGAGGGACTTTGCAATTAATTGCAATTCATCTGATCACTCTTCATAACATTCTGGAGTATATGCAAATTGCCATCATACAAACTGAGGCAGCAGACTTTGTGAAAATTAATATTTGTATCATTTTCAAAACTTTTGGCCACGACTGTTTTATGCAGGGTGGTGTTTATTGTCATGAGTCTTGTTCTGGAGGCAGATTTTGAGCGATTACCCCTTAGATAGGCCAGCTGCAAAGTCAAAATGGCTATATTGTAAAGATTTATGAAAACAAAAATTTGCTTTTTGGTCTTGATTTAAGGTTATGGTTAGGCATTAGTGTTAGCAGTGTGGTTAAGGTTAGGTTTAAAATCAGATTTTATGACTTTGTGGCTGTGTCAGCTAGTGACAACTCTGCCTCCAGAACAAGATTCATGACAAAAAATAACAGATAACAACCTGCATATGTTGTCTCTGACTGTGTTCCAGCCTCCCAGGCATGTGACTAGGAAGTAAGACTGAGACATTTGAAACAAAATAGAAGAATAATATGCTAACCTGCATATATGTATATCCTCTGTCACTCCCACCAACTTACTGGTCAACAGGCTGTAGCCATTCATTMTATTAATCCAAATCCTAACCCCTGGAACGGCTTGGTTCAACCATTTCTGGTGTATACACAAGCATACATTCACACAAATGTGAACATACAAATGTGAACACACAGACACACACACACACACACTACCCTCTCTCTCTCTCTCTTTTCCCAGGCTGTTTTAATTTGACACCTTGAGCCTGGGTAACTAGTTGGGGGTGGAATTCATTAGACCAGCCACTGCAGAGACCCTGATCCTCCTTACTCCCCTCCGCTCCCTCCCTGCTCCTCTTCAAACCCTGCTCCTCCTTACTCCTCCTCCTCCTACCCTGATCCTCTTTGCTCCCAGCGTTAATGACATGGGAGGATAGGGAAAGGAGACAGCCCAGGCAGACGCAGGATGAAATAAACATGAGGTCTGTCAGTCTCTGACAGCAGCAGCTAAGGGGACAGAGTCATTTGAGCTGAAGACCTTCAGACCATCAGTCTCAAAGATCACGGCAGACGGCTGAAGGACCCAAACAATACATTCTCTGAGATTTTTTCTCTTCATATTTCAGGCCCTTAAATATGTACCGATAGTGGTGTGTGTGTGTGCGCGTGTGTGTGTGTGTTGACATGCGCAGTCATTGATCCACTCAGCCTTCGTTCTTCATTTAAATAATAACAAATATCCATCACTTTGCACTCCAGCAGCATTCAGATACACGGCTGCAATTAAATCATGAATGTCCCGTAACCCCACTATTCATCTGAAAGCTCTCAACATGCCTACCTGGTCAAAGACATTAAATATACAGTATTGCAAGCTTTGTCTGGCTTCACCAAAGATCAATTCAAATGATTCCAAAAATAATAGGTGGAGAGGTAAGAGGACCACTAGCCACAGAATAAGAAAATGTGAGTGTATGACTGCGGCCTAAATGGCACCCTATTCCCTATATCAGTGGTAGGCAACCCTGTTCCTGGAGTGCCGCAGSTATTGCAGGATTTTGTCCCAACTAGGTACCACACTGAGCTACTTAGCTAATTCATCAGTTCAGTGATTGCCTAAATTCAACACACCTGGTCTTCCAGGTCGGTTAAATCAAAAACATGAAGTGGCTGTGGAGGGGGTCGAGGGGGTGAATAGCATTAGTCATTTTGGCTTTCACTATTTCATGTCACCTCTTTGAATAAACGTGTCAGGTACTGGCGGGTGGAGCAGCAGGGAGATGTGGATGAAATTGCTTCTAAAATGATGGACCCTTTTTGGGGTGTTTTTTTTTCCTCACAAAAAGGCAGGTTGTTGAAAAGTGAAATGAAATAAAATAAAACATCTCCATCCAAGCACTAGGTCCAGCAGTTCATCTGCATCCTTCACTGTCTTCTGAGCCATCAATGGCATCCGTTGGCTCTTCCCAACAGTGCTGCTCTCCTCTGACAGTGTCTGTGTCTGGGAGAAGAAAACAATGTCAGAGTGTTCCCAAGTATGGCTGCCATGTAGGCTACGTAATGCTTTCGGACTGGAAGAGAGAGCACTTCTCTCATCTCCAAAACACTCTGTATCTTCCTATTTGACATAAGCAAGTCCCACACAATGATGGAACTGGCATCTTCTGATATGGCGTACTCCGTGGAACATCGACAGAGATGACCCTTTCTTTCCGAGTAGCTCAGCTTTAAATGGTGTGGCAGTACTGTTGCGGCAGGGCAGGCATCTGGCTGGACCAGAGGGGGGTCGAGTGTGGTGGTTGGGGGGGACAAGCACCTGTCTCTCCTGGGACGAGTCCTCCTTTGCAACGTGTGGGGCCGGGGAGGAGGGCTGGGGGCCTACGTTACGCTGGCTATCGGAACAGACTTGAGACAGATATGACAGTGCCGATGAAAGGGTCCAGGCTGTGTGCTGAGAAGGGAAGCTAGGACGCTGCAGTCCAAGACAAACACTGAGATGTATGAAGTATTTTCCTTCCTTCTGCGTTGTCTAGCTTCAAACTGCAGAACACTGTGCTGAAAACGACTTGTTCTTCTGACTTTGTTGGCTGAACATTAGATAGTTATCTTCAAACTGTGCAGCTTGATAGCCTTGCTCTGAGTGTTGCTTATGGACTAAATTAGCCAATGACTGTGATCACAACATTTGTATCCCTTTGAATACCTAATCTCAGAACCCAGAACCAAATATTGCCTTTGCTAGCCAGCTACTCAATTTAAGAATGTATGCAAATAACTAGCTAGCATCCCATTCATCTATATTTCAATGTCAAGTCCCTATCTGAATTCAGTGCCTCTGTGCCTCTGTGTACTCCACCACCCCCCTCCAGAGAGTTTAAATTGGATTCAGAACGGGGTTCCTTGCATCTCAGCTGGTTGTGTTTCCCTTCCTCCCACCGTACTACTGTGAGATAGCTGGTTTCATTTTGACATCCCTGACGTGGCAGACATATTTCACAGTGCCATCTCTGTGTGACCCTGGCTGCGGACGGCTACTAATTGTTATCAGGTGTGTGTTGAGATGAGTCATCGATAGGCACTGATGATAACTATCCTTATTGATTTGACTGCTGTGGTATGCACAGTCGTTTACTACTTCAGAAAACAGCATGTAGGCTGTATCACATCCGGCTGTGATTGGGAGTCCCACAGGGCAGCACACAATTGGCCCAGCGTCGTCCGGGTTTGGCCGGGGTAGGCCGATATTGTAATTAAGAATTTGTTCTTAACTGACTTGCCTTGTTAAATAAAGGTTAAATATACACTACCGTTGAAACGTTTGTGGTCACTTAGAAATGTCCTTGTTTTTGAAAGAAAAGCACATGTTTTGTACATTAAAATAACATCAAATTGATCAGAAACACAGTGTTAATTTTGTAAATGACTATTGTAGCTGGAAGCGGCTGATTTTTTATGGAATATCTACATAGGCGTACAGAGGCCCATTATCAGCAACCATTACTGCTGTGTTCCAATGGCACATTGAGTTAGCCAATTCAAGTTTTTCAAACTTCTAATTCAAATCATTTTAAAAGACTAATTGATCATTAGAAAAACATTTTGCAATTATCTTAGCACAGATGAAAACGGTTGTGCTGATTAAAGAAGCAATAAAACTGGCCTTCTTTAGACTTGTTGAGTATCTGGAGCATCAGCATTTGTAGGTTCGATTACAGGCTCAAAATGGCCAGAAACAAAGACCTTTCTTCTGAAACTCGTCAGTCTATTCTTGTTCTGAGAAATGAAGGCTGTTCCATGTGAGAAATTGCCAAGAAACTGAAGATCTCGTACAACGCTGTGTACTTCTCCATTCACAAAACAGCGCAAACTGGCTCTAACCAGAATAGAAAGAGGAGTGGGAGGCCCAGGTGAACAACTGAGCAAGAGGACAAGTACATTAGAGTGTCTAGTTTGAGAAATAGACGCCTCACAAGTCCTCAACTGGCAGCTTCATTAAATAGTACCCTGCAAAACACCAGTCTCAACGTCAACAGTGAAGAGGCGACTTCGGGATGCTGTCCTTCTAGGCAGAGTTCCTCTGTCCAGTGTCTGTGTTCTTTTGCCCATCTTAATCTTTTCTTTTAATTGGCCAGTCTGAGATATGGCTTTTTCTTTGCAACTCTGCCTAGAAGGCCAGGTCATCTGATGCAGCACTCCATCACTCTCCTTCTCGGTCAAATAGCCCTTACACAGACTGGAGGTGTGTTGGTTCATTGTCCTGTTGAAAAACAAATGATAGTCCCACTAAGTGCAAACCAGATGGGATGGCGTATCGCTGCAGAATGCTGTGGTAGCCATGCTGGTTAAGTGTGCCTTGAATTCTAAATAAATCACTGACAGTGTCACCAGCAAAGCACCCCCACACCATCACACCTCCTCCTCCATGCTTCACGGTTTGAACCACACACCCAGAGATCATCCGTTCACCTACTGTGCGTCTCACAAAAAACGGTGGTTGGAACCAAAAATCTCAAATTTGGACTCATCAGACCAAGGACAGATTTCCACTGGTCTAATGTCCATTGCTCGTGTTTCTTGGCCCAAGCAAGTCTCTTCTTCTTATTGGTGTCCTTTAGTAGTGGTTTCTTTGCAGCAATTCGACCATGAAGGCCTGATTCACACAGTCTCCTCTGAACAGTTGATGTTGAGATGTGTCTGTTACTTGAACTCTGTGAAGCATTTATTTGGGCTGCAATCTGAGGTGCAGTTAACTCTAATGAACTTATCCTCTGCAGCAGAGGTAACTCTGGGTCTTCCTTTCCTGTGGTGGTCCTCATGACAGCCAGTTTCATCATAGCGCTTGATGGTTTTTGCGACTGCACTTGAAGAAACTTTCAAAGTTCTTGACATTTTCCGAATTGTCTGAACTTCATTTCTTAAAGTAATGATGGACTGTCGTTTCTCTTTGTTATTTGAGCTGGTCTTGCCATAATATGRACTTGGTCTTTTACCAAATAGGGCTATCTTCTGTATACCACCCCTACCTTGTCACAACACAACTGATTAGCTCAAACGTATTAAAAAGGAAATACATTTTACTAATTAACTTTTAACAAGGCACACCTGTTAATTTAAATACATTCCAGGTGACTACCTCATGAAGCTGGTTGACAGAATACTAAGAACGTGCAAAGCTGTCATCAAGGCAAAGGGTGGCTACTTTGAATAATCTCAAATATAAAATCTATTTTGATTTGTTTAACACTTTTTTGGTTACTACATGATTCCATATGTGTTATTTCATAGTTTTGATGTCTTCCCTATTATTCTACAATGTAGAAAATAATACAAATAAAGAAAAACCCTGGAATGAGTAGGTGTGTCCAAACTTTGGACTGGTACTGTATATATGTGTTTTTCCCATGATTAGTGGGAATTAGTGGGATAAGTGCTATGCTATGCTATGCTATGGTCTCATATGACCTAGCCACATTTCTCCAGTGATGCATAAGAAAGCTAATCAAATCACACGCTATAATGACACTGCAGCCCTAGAAAATCTTGTGTCTGTGATTAGTGTGTTGCTGTAAAATAATACATAAAGCCAAAAAACAGAGGAATGAGTTAACGAGGTGTATCCTCCTCTCTTATCTGGATGTGTGGACAGGTCTTCCTCTCTCTCTTCTCTGCTAATGATGATGTGTAGCATAGGTAGCTGTCAGGAATCTATGATTAATTAAAAGGACAACTCTTCCTGTGACTCTGTGTGGCAGGTCAGAGAGCAAGACATGTTGCACTGCCTCCCCTTCGCACCGCGCTGCCGATATCTACGCCACCCAAACATATGCCCTATATTGTGCACTACTTTTGAAAAAGTATACTGCAGTACTGTGTCTAAGCAATTTTCCCCTTGGGGACATTAAAGTTCATCATATCATCCCCATTGCAATATTGTGTGCCATGGTCATATGTCTTCTGACATCTTGGGCTTAAAGGGTCACTTCTCTAGCCATGCAATCCATTCAGGCATCAACTAACTACAGGCACTGGAGTGACTAAATAAATCATGCCATTTTTACGGCACAAACACAACTGATTACCAAGCATCAAGCATTATTATGAATTTTTAAACACACCTTGGCTAAAAACAAAATCTCATTCCTTTTCCTCCGYAAAAAACATCAATGAAAAACCGCATGAATGTCATTACATCTTAATATATTGACTAAATCTACATTGCTATATCACCTCCATCCATATACTGTAACTCTATCCCCCAACCTTTCTGTCTGTCTTTGCGATATTATGATACATTTGAATTGAAATGATACATTCATAGCACCATCTGACATGGTCATATAAGCCATCAGACTGATACAGATATGCACTGGTGGCAACACTAGTCATTGTTCTGTTCCAGTCTTTCTCTCAATTATGCTATAATTGCCTCAGCAATGAACAGCCTCAGAACAAAGCTGCACTCCTGTCTAGGGATGTGTCCCAAATGCAACCTTACTCCCTACATAGTGCACTATTTTCTGAATAGGGTGCTATTTGGAATGCACATAGGATTTGGGAATCCCTTCATTTGATTGACAGCTCTTTTTTTACAGAAGGCCACCATCCAACAAAGCAGCAGAGTCAGACACAGAGGCCATCCCCTCGACCCGCCCACAGGGCCAATGTGCTGGAAGGCCAGTCATGAACCAGAGATAAAATAGAGACGCTGAATCAATCATCTTAGCTTGAGCAGATAAATCTATAAAAGTCCAACCTCCCTCACAGACACTCAGGATATGTCCCAAATGGCACCTATTCCCTATAGTGCCCATAGGGCCCTCAGAGCTCTGGTCAAAGTAGTGCACTATATAAATAGGGCTTGTGGGAATAGGGTGTCATTTGGGATTTATACTCAGCTTAAACTGAAGCTCAGTACAATACAATTCCTGAAACATCCACGAGCATCGAGCACCATCACAGTACTTTATATTGTGTAATATCTTCCTCCTTATAGGTTTGTTGCCAATTATGCATGCACAACTTTTAATTGGGCCCATATATTTGTTTATAATGGCTATTAAAGGTTATGTGTATCATAATATGTCGAATCCCATCTGTTCAACAGTATCACATCGTGGAGATGTTTTAACAACTACCAGCCACACGTTTCTAAAACGGTCTGGTCTTATCCTTTCTCACAAAAGCATAAATACGGAGATAATTAAACTCCCAATAAACACGTATCCTAAATCACAAATGGGCACAAAATATAAAATTATTAGGGCCCATAACATATACATATATATATACAGTTGAAGTCAGAAGTTTACATACACCTTAGCCAAATACATTTAAACTCAGTTTTTCACAATTCCTGACATTTAATCCAAGTAAGAAATCCTTGTCTTGGGTCAGTTAAGATCACCACTTTATTTTAAGAATGTGAAATGTCAGAATAATAGTAGAGAGAATGATTTATTTCAGCTTTCAATTCGTTCATCACATTCCCAGTGGGTCAGAAGTTTACATGCACTCAATTAGTATTTGGTAGGATTGCCTTTAAATKGTTTAACTTGGGTCAAACGTTTCGGGTAGCCTTTCAAAAGCTTCCCACAATAAATTGGGGGAATTTTGGCCCATTCCTCCTGACAGAGCTGGTGTAACTGAGTCAGGTTTGTAGGCCTCCTTGCTCGCACACACTTTTTCAGTTCTGCCCACAGATTTTCTATAGGATTGAGGTCAGGGCTTTGTGATGGCCACTCCAATACCTTGACTTGTTGTCCTTAAGCCATTTTGCCACAACTTTGGAAGTATGCTTGGGGTCATTGTCCATTTGGAAGACCCATTTGTGACCAAGCTTTAACGTCCTGACTGATGTCTTGAGATGTTGCTTCAATATCTCCACATAATTTTCCTCCCTAATGATGCCATCTATTTTGTGAAGTGCACTAGTMCCTCCTGCAGCAAAGCACCCCCACTACATGACGCTGCCACCCCCGTGCTTCATGGTTGGGATGGTGTTCTTCGGCTTGCAAGCCTCGCCCTTTTTCCTCTAAACATAACAATGGTCATTATGGCCAAACAGTTATATTTTTGTTTCATCAGACCAGAGGACATTTCTCTAAAAAGTATGATCTTTGTCCCCATGTGCAGTTGCAAACCGTAGTCTGTCTTTTTTTATAGCGGTTTTGGAGCAGTGGCTTCTTCCTTGCTGAGCAGCCTTTCTGGTTATGTCGATATAGGACTCGTTTTACTGTGGATATAGATACTTTTGTACCTGTTTCCTCCAGCATCTTCTCAAGGTCTTTTGCTGTTTTTCTGGGATTGATTTGCACTTTTTGCACCAAAGTACGTTCATCTCTAGGAGAGAGAACGCGTCTCCTTCCTGAGTGGTATGGTGGCTGCGTGGTCCCATGGTGTTTATACTTGCGTACTATTGTTTGTACAGATGAACGTGGTACCTTCAGGCGTTTGGAAATTGCTCCCAAGGATGAACCAGACTTGTGAAGGTCTACAATTTTTTTTCTGAGGTCTTGGCTGATTTCTTTTGATTTTCCCATGATGTCAAGCAAAGAGTTTGAAGGTAGGCCTTGAAATACATCCACAGGTACACCTGCAATTGACTCAAATTATGTAAATTAGCCTATCAGAAGCTTCTAAAGCCATGACATAATTTTCTGGAATTTTCCAAGCTGTTTAAAGGCACAGTCAACTTAGTGTATGTAAACGTTTGACCCACTGAAATTGTGATACAGTCAATTATAAGTGAAATAATCTGTCTGTAAACAATTGTTGGAAAAATTACTTGTGTCATGCACAAAGTAGATGTCCTAATAAACGACTTGCCAAAACTGTAGTTTGTTAACAAGACATTTGTGGAGTGGTTGAAAAAAGAGTTTTAATGACTCCAACCTAATTGTATGTCAATTTCTGACTACAACTGTATATATATATCGTTTATGTTCATCAGATGGGTGTAAATAGAAGTGATGAAATATGGAGTATAACTGGAGAATATATAGCATTAGCTGTCTCTTTGTCCAACTGCTAACTAACTGGATGTTGTACAATGAAAAGGACAAGTTAACACATTCATATCTGTTGATAAAGCTTATTACGGTTCAGAAGTTAGGGAGCATTGGAATATTTTCACCAAGGAGGAGCAGCTGCTGCTTTAGCTAATGGGGATCCGAATAAAATGCTAAAATACTAAACAGCTAAGCTGAAGTGAGCCCACATTTTGATGAATAGATAACATATGTCTTACCACTGAATGGATACAATGTAGAAGAAAACAATGGACTCATATATAGCCAGTATCAAAACAGATGAACACACAAATAACTGTGCCACAGCTTGTGCTGACACAGTTAAAAAAAATGTAAGTGGCAATGTACAATCATCTACATGCTGTTAATATTTTATGGCTAGCCCCTCTGAACCTGTGCAGTAAATTGCTATTTTGTATAGCAAGGCAAAGTAGGAGAGAAAAAGATGGGGAGCATGGAGGAGAAATGGAAAGACAGAGTGATGGGGGAAGAGAAGACCGGACCATGGGAACGAGAGAGAGGGGGAGATAAAGGATAAAGGAGAGAGTGAAGGGGTAGGAGAGAGAGTGAGAGTGGAAAAACACGAGTATGCACTGGATTGGATGGTGGTAAATTTGGAAGTCAGCATGGTACACAGAACACTTGAAATGGCCCATTTTACAGCACCGTACTGTACTCCCATCCGCTCCCATCCCACAGGTCATTTGCATACTTCATAACGGATGAAGACAGATGGTTATCCTAGGTTATCCTATCCTCCAAACTCCTAAAACCCTCTTTATCTCGCCTCTGTTGACAGAATATTAGGCACATCAACACAATTGCTACATAGCGAAGGGAAATATGAAAACACTGGAGTGGTGATGTGAATGAATGTCAGAGGAGCAAACGACCAATGACAATGTTGTTGTCAATTGACACTTTCATTTATTTGAGTGAAACAATATTAATACAAACAGTACAGGGCAGTACTGTTTTGTTGTTAACAAACAACAAAAAACGTACCTAGAGAAAAAAAACATAAACAACTTAACGTTTACATACATTTTCACAAACATGAATGACATCACACTTGCTCAGACCCACATGTTCCCACGGTATTGTCACAGGCCGGCTCATAGCCTGTGACAAAAATTAGGGGACACGAACAACAGGTATAGGCCAATTAAAAAGGTCCTTTATTCTAAACAAAACTATTAACTTTAAACTAATAAAAAGGAATGAGGTGTGGAAGTATCATAATGTAAGGTGTATGTAAAGTGCATGGATGCGTGAATCTGTGTGTGTGAATATGACTGAATGAGAACTATGCAAAACTACAAAGGAACAAACAAAACAGGATCATACCTGGAGGAGCAGAGAGAGAGAGATTAGTGAAGCAGCAGTTTTATACCCTGAGCCCAGGTGACTCCAATCACTAACGACCCTCCTCTGCCTGCAGGAGGAACCGCCCCCTGCACTGCAGAGGAGGGGCCGTGACAGTATCCACACTCAATGTTGTTTGTAATGCTTGTAGGACTCTGCCCCATATGACTTTAAATTGTGTTATGTTGTTTCTGTCTGTAGACAGATTTTTTTCAATATTTAAATCATAAAGCGTTTGATTCTTCCATTCTCTTAACGTTGGAGTATGATTTGACTTCCAGTATTTAAGTAATAGCTTCTTCAATATAAGTGACAAAAATAATATTGTTCAACCCATTGGGAATCTCACCACACTCACACATGCCATGTCTTGACATATGCAGGGGTGATGAAATTCCAATGATCCATCCATCTGAACTCTAACAACAAAATCTACATTATGACATACAATACCAACAAAAGTCTACCTCCCTGACCAGATCTCTAGTTCACATGTATGTAGAATGAAATGTGGCATAGAGTACAGTTGCATACAGTACAGTACATAGACAGTCCACAGAGAGCAGTATTATCCTTTGTCTGTATGATTAGTCCTTTGGCCATCATTGTTATAGATATAGCTATAGAACTACACTTCCTCCATTTCAGACCCTCAGTCTGACTCCCTGTACCTTCAGTGGCAACCTACTGTATTCCCTATGGGCCGTGGTCAAAAGTAGTGCACTATATAGGGAATATGGTGCCATTTGGGATGCTACCCTCAATTCTAACAGGAATCACACGCTCAAGGCCACATGTTCGGGGAAAAGAGGTGAGGCCGCAGTGGTTGCAATTTGTAGACGTGCCAACTGACAGTCTCCAAATATGACACACCATCCCAACCATTCCCACAAGGAGGTCTGAGAGTGCTTCCAAATGGCACCCTATTCCCTACAGTGCACTAATTTTGTCCAGGGCCTCTGGTTGAAAGTTGTGCACTATAAAGGGAATAGGGTGCATTTGGGACGAGCACTGAATGTGACTTCAGTCATCAATCAAATCATACATCCGCTTTTTTTCTTTCTCCTTCCGGGCCAAAGGTGCTGGTGTGTATTACTGCACAGCATCACAGAAAGGAAACAATGGCCATTTATAGAACACAAAGAGGACTTCAGTAAAACTAACTAGTCATATTACTGTACAAGGCCCTCCGTGTGTGGATAACAAAGACCTGTCAAATAATTTAACAGGGCCAAGGTTGGCTTGTAATGAATCAAATGGCCACCTGGACTATTTACTATTTACCGTAAGGTAATAACATTTGATTTGATTTGATAAAATCTCATGTTCAGAAAAATACAACAAGACAACAGCTTTCTAGACAAAGCAGAGCTTACACCAGCCCTGAGTAAAAATGTTAAATTCTACATTGCAGAAATTAATTGTAGGTTTTGTCATTAAATGTATAGGGCCTCTGACATAACATTCAATACCTGTTAAACAAGCAAATATTACTCCTCAGCACTGGGAGAAATCTAGAAAGCTACAGTAAACATAGCATCAGAGAGGTTATAATGTACAGTATACGTAGTCTCTTACTGTAAAGAGTCTCTTAAAAGGCGTCTGAGGCTTCTATAAGGCTACAAGTTCACAGTCAAAATCTTAAGGATAAAATCCACAATCAGAAATGACATGCATACGTTATTAAAAATAAAATTGGTCAGCCTAAAATGCCCAAAATGCCTCCCCTGGTCAGTGAGCTTTATGATGACATTATTATCATATTATTATTACATTATTATCACATTATGATTACATGAGCTACATATCCTCAAACACACTTTTCAGAAACCTCCTTTACCACATTATCCAGTCTTCCACTAAGCACCCACCCATCCTCCTCCCCCTCTTCCAGTTCTAAAAGTTACCCGCAATGTCACTTGTGTCTGTGGTCTGTGTACAGGGAAGCCATCCAAAACCACCACGGCGCTGCGTTTCTGCTCCGGAACATTTGTTTCCTTTCAGGGGGCAGGAGGACCAACATGCGCCTTCTACTTTTCTACACACACAAAACACACATAAACGTCTCGCCTGCTAGGACGCCATGCCATGAAGCTTGCTGATCTATTCTGGGTGCCCAGATTGGCACCTGAGATAGTGTCCGTCCCAGATGGAACACTATTCTCTATATAGTGCACTACTTTTGACCAGGGCCATCATCAAAAGTAGTGCACTATATAGCGAATAGGGTACCTTTTGGGACATATCCATAGAGAAGCGCTTGGTTGGTGTCGCTACAAGGATCCCAACTGGTGGCACAACAATGAGTATGGTTGTATTCAATCATATCACTACAGCTGAGAGTGTGTATGGTGTAGTGTTGATGGACTATAGAAATGATAGATACCAGCAGCACACTGCCGGAAACATGGAAACAATCCTAAACGGAGGCTCATATACAAAAATGTACACTGAACAAAAATATAAATGCAGCATGTAAAGTTTTGGCCCATGTTTCATGAGCTGAAATCCATACGCACAAAAAGCGTATTTTTCTCAAATTTGTTTAAATCCCTGTTAGTGAGCATTTCTCCTTTGCCAAGATAATCCATCCACCTGACAGGTGTGGCATATCAAGAAGCTGATTTAACAGCATGATCATTACACAGGTGCACCTTGTGCTGGGGACAATAAAATGCATCTCTAAAATGGGAGCTTACAATTGGCATACTGACTGCAGGGATGTCCACCAGAGCTGTTTCCAGAGAATTAAATGTTAATTTCTTTACTATAAGCCGCCTACAACGTTGTTTTAGAGAATTTGGCAGTACGTCTAACCGGCCTCACAACCGCAGACCACGTGTAACCATGCCAGCCCAGGACCTCCAGATCCGGCTTCTTCACCTGCGGGACCATCTGAGATCAGCCACCCGGATAACTGATGAAACTGTGGGTTTGCACAACTGAAGAATTTACGCACCAACTGTCAGAAACTGTCTCAGGGAAGCTCATCTGCATGTCCGCTGTCCTCACCAGGGTCTTGACCTGACTGCAGCTCGTCGTTGTAACAGACTTCAGTGGGAAAATGCTCACCTTCGGTGGCCACTGGCACGCTGGAGAAGTGTGCTTTTCACGGATGAATCCTGGTTTCAACTGTACCGGGCAGATGACAGACAGTGTGTATGGCGTAGTGTGGGTGAGCGGTTTGCTGATGTCAACGTTGTTAACAGAGTGCCACATGGTGGCGTGGGTTATGGTTTGGGCAGGCATAAGATACAGACAACAAACACAATTGAATTTTATCGATGGCAATTTGAATACACAGAGATATCGTGATGAGATCCTGAGGCCCATTGTCGTGCCGTATATCTGCTGCCATCACCTCCTGTTTCAGGATGATAATGCACAGCCCCATGTCGCGAGGATCTGTACACAATTCCTGCAAGCTGAAAATGTCCCAGTTCTTCTATGGCCTGCATACTCACCAGCCATGTCACCCATTGAGCACATTTGGGATACTCTGCATCAATGTGTACGACAGCATGTTCCAGTTTCCACCAATATCCAGCAACTTCACACAGCCATTGAATGGGAGGGGGGACAACATTCCACAGGCCACAATCAAGAGCCTGATCAACTCTATGCGAACTCGCTGCATGAGGCAAATGGTGGTCACACCAGAAACTGACTGGTTTTCGGATCCATGCCCCTACCTTTTTATTAAGTACTGTATCTGTGACCAACATACAGTATGCATATCTGTATTCCCAGTAATGTGAAATCCATTTTCTTATATGAACTGTAACTCATTGCATGTTGCATGTTGCGTTTATATTTTTGTTCACTGTATGTCATTGTCTTAGAGAAACGTATTTTGTAATCAAAGAATATGTAAGAAAATAAAATGACATTCAGGTGTACTATCAGCCTTAATTCACTTGGATTCCTTTCTGTTTTATAGCAAATACAGCATATTTAGAGACAAAAATGTTCCTCCAGCATTTTCTGAGACTACAATTTTGCTCCAGCCTAATCAGAGACTCAAATGATCCTCCAGCCTAATCAGAGACTCAAATGATCCTCCAGCGTATTGAGAGACTCAAATGATCCTCCGGCCTAATTAGAGACTCAAATGATCCTCCAGCGTATTCAGAGACTCAAATGATCCTCCAGCGTATTTAGAAACTCAAATGTTCCTCCAGCGTATTTAGAAACTCAAATGTTCCTCCAGCATATTTAGAAACTCAAATGTTCCTCCAGCATATTTAGAGACTTAAATGATCCTCCAGCATATTTAGAGACTGAATTGATCCTCCGGCATATTTAGAGACTGAAATGATCCTCCGGCATATTTAGAGATTGAAATGTTCCTCCAGCATATTTAGAGACTGAAATGATCCTCCGGCATATTTAGAGATTGAAATGTTCCTCCAGCATATTTAGAGACTGAAATKATCCTCCAGCATATTTAGAGACTGAAATGTTCCTCCAGCATATTTGGAGACTGAAATGATCCTCCAGCATATTTGGAGACTGAAATGATCCTCCAGCATATTTACAGACCGAAATGTAGAGATAAAATGTTTCTTGTGAGAATGCTTCCCAGTGACACAGTGGGAGTCGAGGAAGATATAATGAGCAACAGAAGCTGATTACCGCCATACATTAGACTGTATAATTATGTGATTTGCATAACGTTAGACGGGTGGGTTCTTCCAAGGAGGATATTTAGGCTGAATCTCTTCATCTTTGCTACACATTAACACAGATGAAACAGTACAAATATTATCTGTACAATGATTAATGATACAGGTGATGTAAGAGGCAGTCTGGTTGTGGTTAATCTACTGAATGCTAAAATAATCAATAATCTTACAATAATTCCAGTTTAGTCAAACACGGCCAGATCTTTGGTCTAGTTCTACATACATGTACATTTAAGTCATTTAGCTGACGCTCTTATCCAGAGCGACTTACAAATTGGAAAGTTCATACATATTCATCCTGGTCCCCCCGTGGGGAATGAACCCACAACCCTGGTGTTGCAAGCGCCATGCTCTACCAACTGAGCCACACGGGACCACAACATGTACAATATGTAGTACAACACAATAGTGTCAACACTACAATAAAAGCATCATAATCTGATAAACTTCACAGAAATGTATAATATATTATGTTTCTTTGAAATGAGGACAAAAATATACAATGGTAATTGCCTTGTCTTCCTCCCTGAAGGAAATACAAGCCTATTGGGAGAGAAAGAGCTCAGTTTCCTAGTAATGGGCCACACATATACATAATTCTGCTTTCAGGAAAACCCACTCAGATATGTACATAATGCATTCACACAACACAACACATATCTTGTTAGTGATAATGCAATAGCAGATTGAGGACAGATAATGCCCACACACACAAAATATACACACCGTACACACCATACGCAGACCACACGCAGCTCCTGTACTGTAAAGTGCCAGAGCAACTGCTTTAGTGTTAAATATCAGATGCAAATGAAAAGAGAAAATCTATCATGACTGTAATGTGTCCTGATGGGAGTGGGCTCTCCCCTGTGAGGAGCCAGGCCGGGGGCCGGAAAGAGGCAGGGAGGGAGCAGGGTGATGTATGGAGGAGCTGGATGGGAGGTGAAAAGCGTAGCGAGACAGACGGGGGAGGCGAGGGGAAGAGAGAGGGGGAGGAGGATGGGGGTAACACAGTCCTGCCGCCCGCCAGAATCCTGAGGGCCCAGGGCAAAAGGGGAATAAATGTTGATTAGTGTTGATTTTATCCAACGAGCACCCGGCAACTGACAGTGGGACTAAGCTGCCGCGAAAGGCAACCATTAATCTTAGTCTGGTTTAAGTAGTGTATATTAATTTGTGTCATTTCCACTACGCGGAAAGAGGCCTCTCCCTCTCTGTCTACCTCTCTCCCGCGCTCTCTCTTTCCCTTTTTCAATCTCTCCTGCTCTCTTTCTCTCTCTCTGCTTTCTTTTTCTCCCCCTCTCTTTCCCACTCTCCCTCTTTCCCTCCCTCTCTCCATCTCTCTTGATAAAAGCTCTAGCGTTTGAAGGCTGTGTCGGTGGAGCGGCGCTCTGTCAGCGGTACAGGGGAAGCCTGGAGGTAGCGCCTGCTCGGAGCAGCTCTTAGCAGCAGGGGAGTGTGTAGGAAATGAGATTCAGAGCCCTGCATTAAGGAAAATTAACTCCTGGGGGGTTGGTATGGCAACCACATTCGAAAGTGCCGTTGCATGTTCAATTTAATGTACATAACAAATTTGCGGATTTCAATAAATATTAGAGGAAGCTAGCAGCACACAAAAAAGAGCCAAGGCAGACCACATCTTTACAGAGATCATTATTGAAAAAAGGAGTAAAAAAAGCAAGCAGAGTCAGATGTACACCACCATATCCCATCTTACAGCAGTGGATGCTATGGTCTGTTAATTCTGTCTGGTGAGGCATGAGGGCTAAATCCAACCAGTTATACATTTTATACATTTCATTCACCACAATGACTGGGATATGCTTTATTTTGGAGACCACAAGCGCATAATCTTCATTTTTAATGAATAGCATTTAACATTGCCCTGATGCCGTAACAGGAAAAATGACAGTAATTTTAGTAGCTAGCTCACCAGCCTATGAAAGAGGAATTTGACTTACATGGGTCTTTCCTCTTGTGTTTCTTATTTCTCAGTCCTCGCTGTCTTTCTGTCTTACTCGCTTTCACACGCAACATAGACACTTGCTCCCTGTCATCATCACTGGGATAACATCACAGGAAAACATTGAGGGGGAAAAACAACACCTCAACGCGAAACCGCTAGATCAATTTCACGGTCACCACCATCAGGATTTTTTCAATTTTTTCAGCAGTGGTTGCAAGGGTATGATTAAACAGAGATATTTGGATGATTAAACAGAGAGATATTTGGATGATTAAACAGAGAGATAAGAGGGAAACAGCTGTGGAGAACACACACACAGAGACACACACACAGAGACACACATACATACACACACAGAAACACACACACAGAGACACACATCCACACGCACGCACGCACGCACGCACGCACACGCACGCACGCACGACACAACGCACACACACACACACAAAGACACACACCACACACAGATAGACACACACACACACACACACACACAGAGAGACACACACACACACACACACACACACAAAGACACACAAAGACACCACACACACACACACACACACACAGAAGAGACACACATAGACACACTAGACACACACACACACACACACACAGAGAGACACACATAGACACACACACACACCACACCAACACACACACACCACCACACACACACACACACACACAACACACACACACACACACACACACACACACACACTCTCTCTCTCTCTCTCTCTCTCTCTCTGAATACTGCTGCGTCAGCATAGAGGAGCAGGCTGGATAAAAGACAAAAGCTGTTGCATGTATTAACATCAACACTCCCAGTCAGTGCACTAACAGACAAGGACAGGAGGGGGATGCATATCACTGCGACACAACATTCTATATCTGAGTAGACTTCCTCCTGTTTTGATTCGATGGAAATAAGCTGTTACGCTCAGCTCCCAAGTGCCGCAGTGGCCTAAAACACTGCATCCCAGTGCAAGAGGTGTCACTGCTTGTGTCCCATAGGGTGGCACACAACTGGCCCAGCATCGTCTGGGTTTGGCCGGGGTAGGCCGTCATTGTAAATAAGAATTTGTTCTTAACTGACTTGCCTAGTTAAATAAAGGAGAAATAAAATGAATAGTTTACATTAGCTCTGAACAGGCCCCGGCCAAGCCTATGCCTGCGTCCCAAATGGCACCCTATTCCCTTTATAGTGCACTATTTTGACCAGGGCCCATAGGGACCATTGTGCACTATATAGTAAATGTTCCCTGCTACTTACAAAAATCATGCTACTAAAGTGACACCAGAGGGATTTAGATAGAGAGCGTACTGATATGTCAATATTAGCCTTTTGACTACCAGCAGTTTGGCATTGGCAATGCACTCTCAAAATAAAACTAATGTGCTAATCTATAAAAAATATATATATACTGTATATACAGTCAAACTGTAAATCCCTATGGGTTTCTATACTACATTGGTGTTCAAAGCTAAAAACAGGTTTGCTTCTGCGGATAATGACGGCTAACATAAATTGTTTATATTACGATGGTGTGCTGTGGTTTGTAGGGTTCTGACTGGACTTAGAGTGAAAATATGCAGATTCCAAGCCATCTGAATGGACTGACAACTCAATGTAGTGTAGTGTACTGTATCTCTCTGACTGCGTCCCAATATACGCATCCCAAATGGCACCCTATTCCCTGTGTAGTGCACTACTTTTGACCAGAGGCCATATGGTTCTGGTCAAAAGTAATGCACTATATATAGGGAATAGGTCGGCATTTGAGACACATCCTCTGTAATCAGATCTCTGGCTAATTTCACCCATGTTAAATATTACTCGGCTGCCCTCTGAAAAAAAACTACATTTCACCATTCAAAAAACAACATTACATCACTCCGCTAGTCATTTTTATAAATGGAGCACCCCCAAGGCGTGAAACCTTACACTATTCAAACAAGGCCACCAGAAAACTGGCCTTTTGTTGAGGTTGAGAGAAAAAAAACTAAACAGCCAGTCAGAGCAGCAGGAATGCGTCCGAAATAGCACCCTATTCCCTATATAGTGCACTACTTTTGATCAGGGCACATAGGCCTCTGGTCAAAAGTAATGCACTATATAGGGAATAGGGTGTCATTTGGGACACAGCCTACATTTACTGAGCAAGTGTCTCAGTGTCGCAGAGAGGTTATGTTTGACACTGTTGGAGATTTATGATGTTGACGAGGTGTTTATAGAAGTCAATTCATTTTAGCAAATTTTCTTAAGCACCATTTTGGATGATGTCAACAGTTTTCTCATCAAAAGGAGAAGCAAGGTCCTTTAGACCAGTTCCAAAAACCACCTGTGAAATGTTTTTAAAAGCATGATTAAAACAGATATTTTTTTACAATCCTTTACATTTAGTTTTATAATGTTGTGTTGAAGATATGGTTAGGGTTTAATTACACTTATCTCCCATTTTGACACATTCATCTCATGATTAATAAAGTTAGAAATATTTTTATAAACATGATGTAAGATTGAGTTGTGTCACATTCTATATTCTATAATGCGTTGAGTTTGCAGAAGGTTAAGGTTTCATGGCGCAGTAGCATTGGAGTCAAATTATTTGGGTGTATTTTTGGAAAGCACCCTGTGCCAATACCTCTTATAATGTGGCTCAGGGTTGATACTTTGTAGCCTACTGTCACAGACAAGACCTTTAACACTGAGTTCAACTTCTCTTTCTTATTCTTCTCACAGTGAACACTAATCCACTTATCCAACAGTAATCTTTGGAGTGTGTGTCAAAATCTAACTGTTTTTAAATGTAATAATCCATACAGGTGAGGTGTAAATCTATTTTTATCAAGTATTATACACACACACACACACACACCACACACACACACACACACACACACACACACACACACACACACACAACAACACACACACACACACCACACACACACACACACACACACACACACACACACACACACACAGTACGCCTCTGAGTGAAAAGTAACATTCTTTTAAGTCGAGAAAGACAACCAAAATATGATCGCGATGAAACTAAGCAGTCAAGGATGGAAAAAAGAAACCAGTGTCTGAAATAAGAAAAGAAAAGAAAGATGCCTACCCTGGGTGGAAATAAAGTGTCCCTTCTCCTTTCCTCTGGGGTGCGAGCAGTGCACAGCAGTGTGCTTGTTTATAGTGAGTAGTCGTTCTGCTGGGCACCGATCACTCACCACACCACAGTATCCCAGTACAAATACACAGAGTGGGTCAGGAGTTCAGGAGTTACTCAACGCTGCCTGCCTGTCCTGCCTGCCTGAGCATGGCATTATATCATTTCCTGACGCCCGCAGGTGATGTCAGTTTTTCTAGTACTGGGGACAGTCAGAGACGTAAATTGCGTAGTGGAGATGGAGGGGAGGGATAATCCCGTTTACTAAAACCAAATTCAAAAAAATATATATTTGTAAAAACAAAAAACTGTAAATTAAGGTTTTGAAATAAAAGCTACTTCATTTAATAAAAATAATACTACTAATAAAAAATATATATATATTTGAATGTACTATATGCAGTTATTATATCAATTCACAGCTCTCAAATGTTGCTATGACAAAATTATACAAATAAATACAAACGGCAAATGATAGTCTTATCAGAAAGAAAAACATATATGTTACAATAAGCCATTAACAACACAGTTATCCTAAGTGAATATCATGTGGTGTAAAAAACACTCTAGAAATAGCCTTAATGTCTCTGGTGCATTCAGACATATTTAATGGTTAAAAACAAGACAGATTCCAGAGCAGTAGCAGCAGCAGAGGTCTGTGCAGTCAGTGAGTTCTGCTCTGAGCTTTATTTACTTTAAGACCTAACAGAAACCGTGCTCAACTCAACACAGCTTCACTGGGGCTAGTCTGTAGTCTGTACTGTGGCAGGCAGAGTTGTAATAATGTTTAAAAAACAGATATGTTTTTTTACTGAGAGAATCATCATAAGGTTTTTAATACTTTGGCACCCAGACGAGAGGACCCAGTCGAGGTTTCTTTAACAGAGATGTGCTCTAGGCTTCAGCAGCTGACCCTTTTCAAAAATATTTTAAAAACTACCTCTGACAAGTTAATTCTAACACCTTATACAGCAACACTAGAGGGTGGATGAAACGATGTCTCATACAGTATATGAAAGGGTAGAGATGTTCAGAACCATGTGCTGTATTTACAGTAGTATATCATACATCTATATTCAATTGATATAATGAACTTAATTTCCTTCAAACACAGCAGGTATGTGTAACTAAACCTCCTCTGAAAAGAGGTGGTCAGACTCAAGAGACATTCTCCTTCAGGAGAAACAGAAACCTAGGCTATTGGGATGGTCGGGTCGTAGCCAGCTGAGAGAGATGAGAGAGAAAGCACAGCACTCCCAGACAGGACCAGATCCAAGTGACTTTGTACTCCATGTGGAGACAAACTTTGGATGAACTCTGAAAAACGCCAGGGAGTAACACACTATGCATAACTGTGTAACTCACTCCCCCTCCAAAACCCTACCAAGACAACAGAGAAAGGAAAGAGAGCCAGCGGGCTTCAAAAGGCCCCCTGCTCCCCTTAGACACTGGCCCAATTGAGGGTGCTCTACATGGGGCAGGAGGACTGGGTCGTTGGGGAGTGGAGGTGGAGGGTGGCGGGGGGTTGAACTTCATTGAAAATGAAAACGTCATGTAAAAGTAGAATTACATACACACAGGGAATAAAATATACAACACAACCCATCACCTCCACACACAGCTCCACAGCAGTGAAGCATGAAGTATGGACCAAGTGAGAGCGGAGAGATAATACAAATTATATCTCTTTTATCCTCTATCTATCTATCCCATTTTATTTCATGCACTAATGACTGTGAAACACAGTGGAGTCACCTCCACATCAAACCCAGACAGCGATAGCATCTCAATATTTCACAAGTACAAATTTAAAGGAGTCCTCATTCCACGCCATATCTTAGAACGGGGACATGATAGAGGAGATATATACACACTATCGCCCCTGAGCAGCTCTGAATTCTATCTGTGACAATTTCAGAAATGTCAAAGGGAAAAGGGGTTTGTATTCTGGAAAGACGAGGTATGTTATGCCTCTCCCTAAGTCTGATGTCACTACATCTGCTCTTAGTGCAATTATTCTGGCGACAAGGTCTCTCACAACAGCACAGACAAATGGAGAGACACACACAAGTGAATTAAATGAGACACACAGCAGAGAGGTTTGACAGCTAGCACACAAGGGCGAAACATTATGATGAAGACGGTAATTTAGCTTTCAACACTTTCCATCATCAACACCATCAAACCTTTAGATGTTTGACACTATAATTGGAAAAGATGTTCAATGAAGTAGCACTGACTGTAGCGCTGTGTAATAGCACAAAATGGATTGCACTACCAAAACATGTGCAAATTGTAAAAACACAGGTCTGAAAAATAGGCTAATTTGTATTTCTCTTCTCAGATAAGAATGTAATTCAAGTCACATTGAAAAACATGCATGCATGCCCTGGCTGCAACAAGTTCATCTATGTGAATGGCTGTGAATTGTAGGCTAAAACGCGCTTTCTCTGAAGATATTAATGAGTCCTACACAGAGCGCATACAATGTCCCCTTTACGTGGGTTTCTGTAGCCGAAGAAGAAGGCACTTTTAGTATTTCTAGGTAGTTAGTAGACCTATAGTTTTTCGTTCAAATTGTGTAGGTCTGTATTTGACGTGCATTCAATAGCCCAGTAGATAACTTTAGAAAACGCATTGGGCCTACCTGTTTTTTCTTTGATTTCACACAAAACGTTGAAGAGAGCAGGCTTCATCCTGTGGCAATTCAAGGCGTGTTTCCTATAAAACAAAAAAAAGTAACTTCAACAATTCACATCAATCCTAAAAGCGTTAGCCTAATAACATAGTTATAATGGTTTTATTGAAGCATGTAGCCTACGACGCAAATTATGTAGACAGGCAAATATGTGATGCAAATGTTGCGGATCACGTCAACCTTTTATTGCTAACCTGCTGTATTTGTATATGCGTGCTTCATCTCGAAAGTAAAATAGCATATGTAATATTTAAAATGACATGTTAATATTTATATTATTATTATTGGAAGCAAGTAAAGAAAGTAAACTGGAATATATAGCTACTTGTTACTGCCTAAAAATGTAATGCAACACATTTTTATGTTCTGGACTGATTGAGCAACAATAGGGGTACAATAATTTATAAACAGTTTTGCATATGTATTTTTGTTGTTTAGAATGGTTAAGTATTCTCAACAATTATGAAATGTCTTGTTTGTTGTTGAATTTGTATAAATTACAGTCATGTTCATCGCAGTGCAACACAGGACAGTGGAAAAACGTTGTCCAAAGAGTTTCATTGTATTTTGAAAGATTTCTCTCTGCTGCTCGCCCTCCACCGTGAAGGCTAAACACAGCCTACGCGCGCCGCGCGTCAAAGCACTTCGCTTTAGAGTCAACTGGATATCTAATAACTGGATGTAAATGATTTATCTTAAATGACTATGAATGGCCCATTGTATAGCCCATGTAAATAACAAATGATAGTCTATAATAGCGTATTCTAGATTTCTATAAAATGTAGGCTATGCCTTATCAGTTGTTGTATTTTGACTGGAGTGACAGAGAGAGCGAGAGAGCTGTGCTTGCACAAAAGTTCATCGAAATTATGATGTTGTCAATCAATGTGATGCTGGTTATTTTTATGACAAATCGCATCTACAAACTTGAGATGTCAGATTTGTACGTCGTTATTGATTTGTCAGAAGTGTGAAAACACTTCGAATCTATAGTGAAAACACTTTGAATCTACGTTATACGTTGTACTGCTGCAATATTATATCATTTCTGGAAATTCAGGAAAAATGTATATGTCCACTATACTAATAATAAGATAACTTCAAAGTTGAAATGTAGTCTGCTGCACTGTGGATGTTATTATTTCTCCAAATGCGCGCTCGCCCGCTTGGGCTCGAATGCGTAATTCTTCTCCATTTCATCAATATAATATTTTTCACTAGAAATCTGACTGACTTGAAATGTCTTATTATCCATCGTAATTTAATGCATACAGTAGTTTGCCACACATCCATTGTCCGTGTTGACAAGGTAGGCTACTGCGCACATCTGGCACCTTACCTGGCTTGAGCTTCGTCCAGACTCTGATCTGTGATGGTCATTATTTGCTGTAAAATGTCTCCAATGTCCTGTTTTCTCCCATCGCCTTCCGTTCCTCCCGTGCCTTCCATGTGTTGCGACAGGCCGGGGTGCCCTGCCATCCCTACTCCCGCATGAGAGTGCATCAACCGCGGCTGCTCGTCCATTTCTTCCGATCTATTTATAAACTCTCACCTCCGCGTCAATCTCCCAAAAGAGAATCCTTGACCAATTTCCGACCTTCCCACCCGGGTTTGGGGTTCCACGTTTTGATTCGCACTCTCGCGCTCCGGTGTTCTCCAAGACACAGAGTCAGAGGGGAAGCCCTCTTTCTCGCTCTCTCTGCTCTTCCAGCTGGTCTGAAGTTAATCTGAAATCTGATCTGAAATGCTGCCTTGTGCAGATCAGACTGCGTGTAAAAGATAAGCAGACTTCAACAACAACTATGAATCTGGACGCTTCTTCTTTTCATGTGTCAGAGCCTGTGTCTTCCCGAAACACAATCCCCTTTTCTCCGAGAGACAGCGCCGTATCTAAGGTGAGTTATGGAAACCTGAATTGCAGGCTATTTCGATTTATTCCATCCGCTTGCTTTTGTTGCATACAGTACGGAACGGCAGTCACTGGAAGGCAGCACATAGCGAGAGTATAAAAGTCAGACTCCGCCTACGCGACATGATTGGGAATAGAGACCATTTAGCCCCACCTTGAGGTGCCTCTCGTGAAACGTCAATCATAGCGCTGTGTGAAGGAGCAAAGCTAGGAGATGTGGCCAGCTGTAAGCACTGGGACAGTTCAGAGTGGCAACCATGTGATGGATAGAACCTAAACTACAAATAAATAATAGTGGGTTGACACAAGAGGTCTGCGGTAGTTTTCCCCTCTGACCACACAAGCATCAACACTTTCTCTCCACACCAGTCCATTTAATCCTCTGCCTGTTGCCAAGAAGCAGATTTATCCCAGTGCAGTAGCCTACACTAATCAAAACAATCGACCATCTCCTTCATTTAAGGAAAATTATTCTACTGAACACAAATATAAATGCAACATGCAACAATTTCAAATATTTGACTGAGTTAGAGTTCATATAAGGAAATCAGTCAATTGAAATTAATTCATGAGGCCCTAATCTATGGATTTCACATGACTGGGAATACAGATATGCATTTGTTGGTCATAGATACCTTAAAAAAAGTTAGGGGTGTGAATCAGAAAACCAGTCAGTATCTGGTGTGACCACCATTTGCCTCATGCAGCCCGGCACATCTCCTTCACATAGAGTTAATCAAGCTGTTGATTGTGGCGTGTGGAATGTTGTCCCACTCCTCTTCAATGGCTGTGAGAAGTTGCTGGATATTGGCAGGAACTGGAACACGCTGTCGTACACGTCGATCCAGAGTATCCCAAACATGCTCAATGAGTGACATATCTGTTGAGTATGCAGGCTCTTGAAGAACTTGGACATTTTCAGCTTCCAGGAATTGTGTACAGATCCTTATGACATGGGGCTGTGCATTATCATGCTGAAACATGAGGTGATGGCGGCAGATGAATGGCACGACAATGGGCCTCAGGATCTCTTCACAGTATCTCTGTGCATTCAAATTGCAATTGATAAAATGCAAATGTGTTCATTGTCCGCAGAGAAATAAGCTTTTTGTGCATTTGGAACATTTCTGGGATCTTTTATTTCAGCTCATGAAACATAGGAACAACACTTTACATGTTGCGTTTATATTTTTGTTCAGTGTAGTAGTTTTCCACATAAGGTACTTATTTAAAAATGTATGCCAGAGAAGACGAATCCACTTACTAAAGTAGAATGATCACACTGAAATAGAGGCAAAAATTGTATAACAACATTATTACAATAATAGGCTATTCATATTTAGTTTGATACAATGTAAAATGTGATTTAGAGTAGCCTATAACCATGCTTATTTCAGTGCATATTTACACTTGAATTGTGGTGCATTGAGAATGCACACTGGCCTCACATTGTTTATGTTATTTCAGGTAGGTAGACCTAGATGTTGTTTGTATGTTGCAGGGCTGCGCATGGCTGGGTTTGGCTGGGCGCTCCTAATGTAAGCCGGTGACCCATGGTGCGCAGCCAAGCAGTAAGGCCCATGTGTGTCTGGCCAGGCTGAAAAGTGCCCTTCAGGCCCAGGCAGCACAGCACAGGGCTGTGTGCCAAGTGGCACCCTATTTCCTTTATGGGCACAACTTTTAACCAGAGCCCTATGGGGAACAGTTTGCCATTTGGGACACAGCCTGAATCACAGCCCTCAGTCAATAGTACCACTGTTCCTGTTGCTTTAGTGGGCATACACAGCTGGGGGAGGGGAGGGAGCAGCCAGGTCACTCCAGATCCAAGGCGATATTCAATGTTTGCCCAGGTTCACAGAACGTCGGAAGATGCCTTCAAAACCATCCACTAGGACCAACGGTGAGCGCTATTACCATCAAGAAGGCTTACGGCTTTCTAGGGTGTTGTGGATGGAGTTGGTGGCTGGGCTTAACCCTGCCAGCTCCAACGGCTGTATGTTCAATCCCAGTGCTAGGCACTCGTTTTTTATTTCTTTTTTTAACCCTATCCTAAACCTGAACCTTTACCTTAACCAGTTTTGGAAGTATGCCTAAACATACCTGTCGAAATGTGATGTTTACCCCCCCCCCTCCCCAAAAAAGACCTTTGAATACTGAAGTCAAACAGTTTCACACTGTGAGATCTTGTTGGAGGAAGAGCCAGGCTCTTGAGTGTGGATGTTAAGTATGAACAATGCTGTACTATTCAGGAAGCTAGATTTGCACTCAGGTTAAAAAAATAGATTTGTTGGTATGAAATATAATTCATAGGTGAAATTGTCTAGAGTAGCAATGCGCTTCAATTTTTTATCAAATCATATATGTTCCCTAAAACCCAACAGTGTTCTAATGAATGTGCTGTATCATATATATTTTTTTATATAATCACGCCAAGTGTTTTATTTTTATAACAAGAATAACATGGAAAAATATGCACATGAGATGAGCCCATTGGAATACAGCTGTTTAGCATATTGAGTTTGAGCTGTACTGACAGTGACATGTCAGACTTTTTCCCCACAGTCCCTGGTGAAGCAGCAAGCTGCAGAGCTGGGTCCTAGCTCTTCCTGTCTGCACACACACACACACACCACACACACACACACACACACACACACACACACACACACACACACACACACACACACACACACACACACAACACACACACACACACACACACACACACCACACACACACACACACACACACACACACACACACACACACACACACACACACACACACACACACACACACACACACACTGAAAATACCTGAGGGGGTGTGTGTTTCAGCACCAGACATTTACACTGAGTAACATCTGCTGGGCTCTCTTATCAGCCAAGACATTTAGCTATCTAAACATGTGCTGATGCTATTTTATGTTATGAAATTCTATTCATGGCCACCAAACACATAAACCAACAAGAAAGTACTATTGAATCAAATGAATGATTTAAAGTGTGTTATACGGATTACCTATTGATCCGCCATATAGGTAAAACCACAGTCTTGAAAGACCACATGATCGTACATGCTGCACAAACCAACTGAAATACAATAGAAAATGCTAATAACCCAATTAGCTACATTATTTGCAGTAGTGATCAGTTGTACAATATAAATTGCCATGGCAATGCATTTGTTAATTTCATATGAGACAATATTGCCCTGGCTAATACGATTCTCTGTAATATAATTCCAGTTATTAAAAGTAACGACAGCAGCAGCCTCTAACAGTCCTGTCAAATATCACACCATGGTGCGGGCAGAGCAGCAGGCCTAGCCCCTCACAACTCCTTTTAGAACCATAAAACATAGAGCATCGGATAGGAACTGTTGATCGAGGACGTTCTCTCTAAGGATAGAATACGCCCTATTTCAGTAAAGTGAAGAGGGGCTTTTGCTTTGCTTCTTATCAAGCGAAGCCAGTTCAGACAGGAAACCAGAGTGTTTGCATCAGCTGATAGCGATAGCTGATATTGCACCAATTAGATTCATCACCCTACATTAATACTGCAGTGGGCTAAATCAGGGTCACACAGAGTGTTTCTTGGTAGTCTTAAACAAAACTTTGAAACAAAAGTGTACACCTCATACACATGGTTATGGGCTTAAAAATACTAATATACATGTACCTGTACCATGTCGGATATATAGAGTTGAAATACATCATATTTTGTGTTTGCATTGCAATGTGGCATTTTATATACACTGAGTTTAGAAAACATTATGAACACCTGCTTATTCCATGACATATACTGTCCAGGTGCATGCAGGTGAAAGCTATGATCTCCTATTGATGCCACTTGTTAAATCCACGTCAATCATTGTAGATGAAGGGGAGGAGACAGGTTAAAGAAGGATTTTTAAGCCTTGAGACAATTGACGCATGGATTGTGTGTGTGCCATTCAAAGGGTTAATGGGTAAGACAAAAGATTGAAGTGCCTTTGAACAGGTTATGGTAGTAGGTGCCAGGCACACCAGTTTGTGTCAAGAATGGCAAAGCTGCTGGGTTTTTCACTCTCAACAGTTTCACGTGTGTATCAAAAATGATCCACCACCCAAAGGACATCCAGCCAACTTGACACAACTATGGGAAGCATTGGAGTCATTATGGGCCAGCATCCCTTTTCCCGTTTTTGACACCTTGTAGAGTCCATGCCCCAATGAATTGAGGCTGTTCTGAGGGCAAAAATGGGTGGGGGTTCAACTCAATATTAGGAAGTCGTTCTTAATGTTTTGTACACTCAGTATACATGTCACGAACGTCGTTGTAAGGATTGTCGGACCAAAGTGCAGCGTGGTATGGGTTCAACATATTTATTTAGTGAACTGGCACAAAAAAAACAATAAAGCACAAACGAAACGTGTGTCACGCCCTGACCTTAGAGATCCTTTTTATGTCTCTATTTTGGTTTGGTCAGGGCGTGAGTTGGGGTGGGCATTCTATGTTTTGTGTTTCTATGATTTTCTATTTCTATGTTTTGGCCGGGTATGGTTCTCAATCAGCAACAGCTGTCTATCGTTGTCTCTGATTGGGAACCATACTTAGGTAGCTCTTTTTTCCACCCGTGTTTGTGGGAAGTTGACTTTTGTTTAGGGCACATAGCCTTTAGCTTCACGGTTTGTTTTTGTAGTGTTTATTGTTTTTGTTCGGTGTCATTTTTATCAATAAAGGAAAATGTACGCTCACCACGCTGCACCTTGGTCCTCCTCTTTCAACAGCTGTGACAACGTGATGCTATGGCGTGCTCACAGCCACTAACCAAAAACAAGATCCCACAAAAACCCAGTGGGAAAAAACGGCCTAAATATGATCCCCAATCAGAGACAACGAATGACAGCTGCCTCTGATTGGGAACCATACCAGGCCAACATAGAAATAAAAAAACTAGTGTACCCATCCTAGTCACACCCCGACCTAACCAACATAGAGAATAAAAGGCTCTCTATGGTCAGGGCGTGACAGTACATCACAGAAGACTGAAATATAACAAAAACGTTTGACATAAAATCATCAGATTTTCAGCAGGTTTTTGAAACAATGTTTATTAAATATGAAAAAATTTAAAACACGAATAACATTCCACCCATGAGGCCACTAGATGACTGCAGGAAATGGCTGTAGTACCATTGCGGTCTATTTAGATGACCAGTTCTGCACACACATATCCTTTGATGGCCGCACAAGCTATGCGCTTGTGTTTCTTTGTGACATGTCTGTTTCCTATTTTCCTACCACCCACGCCAGTCTCCACCTGTTTGGGCTCTGATTTTGTTTTAGTCAGGGGGATTGGTACAGCTATACCGCACTCACTGCCTGTAGTATATTATTATGGTAATTCTTTAGCTATGTAAGTTATTTTTGTGTGTACATTCTTAGTTTTTCTTTTTTTCTTGTTGAGTGTCATGTAGAATACTGTAAGATTAAAAAAAGGGAAAGGATTGAGATCTCACCCAAAGTATGTAAGAAACATCTAATCAGGCAGCGTGGAAGAACAGTCACTCTACAGTTCTTCATATTAATTGGTCCTTTTAATGACATGGGATGGGAGAGAGAGAGAGTCCATGTGACAGTGTGAGCGTGGGAATGAGGCCTCAGCTGTTCATTGCTTCTATGTTTACTGAGACGACTGACTTAATGCTGCTGACTCTCAAAGACATATTCTGTCTGACTTGTGACTTTTCTTCTCTGGAATTGTGTACAGCAAAACATAATATGATATTATGACATACCACTGCTCTGATTTCTAATGACTGCACAGTACTTTTACACTGTAAAGCATAAATATTATATCCATTTCATCAACACTAATATAAAAATTAATATTGCAGTATAGACACAGTGGTACAGTAGGCTACATTTCAGATACTGTCCCTATTTCTCAAAACAATAGATGGTATGAGATGAACACATTCCCTAACCCTCCCCTGAGGCAGTAACAGATATTTATTGGTACATGATACATTCTTTTACAAGACAGAGACGGGGCTGAGCGTATCAATCCATCAGCCAATAAAGATAGTAATTCATCCATCAATGATAACAAGAAATAGGAACAGTGTCATCTCCAGTCAGTATGAGGGAGACAGATCTATATCCCTGCAGCTACTGCAACTGTGTTGAACATACAACTATAGCTATTGGACTAATCCCGGAACGCAGAACCAAATCTAACAGTCTGTAACCAGAGACTAATGGAACTAAATCTAACAGTCTGTAACCAGAGACTAATGGAACCAAATCTAACAGTCTGTCNACCAGAGACTAATGGAACTAAATCTAACAGTCTGTAACCAGAGACTAATGGAACCAAATCTAACAGTCTGTAACCAGAGACTAATGGAACCAAATCTAACAGTCTGTAACCAGAGACTAATAGAACTAAATCTAACAGTCTGTCACCAGAGACTAATAGAACTAAATCTAACAGTCTGTCACGCAAGGACAATGAGAACAAAATCTAACAGTCTGTCACCAAGACAATAGAACCAATCTAACAGTCTGTCACCAGAGACTAATAGAACAAATCTAACAGGTCTGTCACCAGAGACTAATAGAACAAATCTAACAGTCTGTCACAGAGACTAACTGAACTCAAATCCTAACAGTCTGTCACCAGAGACTAAGAACCAAATCTACTCAGTCTGTCACCAGAGACTAACAGAACTAAATCTAACAGTCTGTCACCAGAGACTAATAGAACTAAATCTAACAGTCTGTCACCAGAGACTAATAGAACAAAGTCTAACAGTCTGTGATGTAATAGTTTCTGTACAGTAATTGCTGTTGATAACATCAAGAAGACCCACCATTCCACTAGCGTTGCATACTGTCAGGAGTCTTGACACATACAGCACATCAGTCACATCAATCACATAGTGGAGCAGAAAAACAAAGCAAGCAGGGGACCTCCCTTTGAGGACGTTAAGTCATGTGGGGTCTCCTTTGTGGGGAAGGCTGCTGGGGTGTGAACTGTGAATGAGAATGAAGGGAGAAATGATAAAACCTTCAGCGAAGTGGGAGAACGAGAGAGAGTGAGAGAGAATGAGGGGGTACATTGGGGAAGGGAGGTCTGAAAGGGGAGACACGACAGAAGCTGGTATTAGAGCAGAGTGGGAAAACGAAAGAGAGAGAGAACTGGAGTGTGGAGTACATTGGGGAAGGGAGGTCTGAAAGGATCGATACATCACTGTGCTTGGACAGGGGCCCCAGAACACGACAGGCCTCATTGCTCAACCAGCTCAACCACTGTCACAGGTAGTGTATCACAGGCATCTCACATGTTCCTTTCACAGCTTAGAGAATGTTGATTACACACAGGCTGCGTCCCAAATGGCACCCTATACACTGAGTGTACAAAACATTAAGGACACCTTATCTTTCTATGACATAGACTGACCAGCTGAATCCAGGTGAAAGCTATGATCCCTTATTGATGTCACTTGTTAAGGTAGTAGGTGCCAGGTGCACCGGTTTGTGGCAAGAACTGCAACACTGCTGGGTTTTTCACATTCAATAGTTTCCCGTGTGCATCAAGAATGGTCCACCACCCAAAGGACATCCAGCCAACTGTTAACATCTGACTGGTAGCTGAAGGCTGCATCATTGTGACTTCATAGCTTAACCACTGAGAGACATTCTCTCTCAGATACATGTTGTTATTCAAGCAATAAGGCCTGGGGGGTGTGGTATATGGCCAATATACACATGGCTAAGGGCTGTTCTTATGCACGACATGAAGCGGGGTGCCTGGATACAGCCCTTAGCCGTGGTATATTGGCCATATACCATAAACCCTGATGTGCCTTATTGCTATTACAAACTGGTTACCAACCTAAATAGAACAGTAAACAAGTATTCTTGTGTCATACCCATGGTATATTGTCTGATATACACATACCTGAAATGCTGTTTCAGCCAATCAGCATCCAGGACCCAAACTACCAGGTTCACAACAAACATTAGAAACCAGTTATATACCATTAGATACCGGTTACATACCATTACAAACCAGTTGTATACCATTAGAAACCAGTTATATACCATTTAAACAGGTAGAGTCTTTGATTAATTTTATTTAGCAATTCAAGTCTGAGGGTGTTGGTTCAAGATGCCTGTCACATACGTCATGACGGTGTTCATTTGCGGTGTTGATTGTGTTTCCTTGGTCTGGCCCCAATTGCATAAAGGTTTTTGTACAATATATGTGTGACATAGCATCCATGCACCTAGCTTCCAGCAACACATAGCATTCATGCACCTAGATTCCAGCAACACATAGCATTCATGCACCTAGCTTCCAGCAACACATAGCATTCATGCACCTAGCTTCCAGCAACACATAGCATTCATGTTGCTGATAGACACAAAGTATTAGTTGTTCAGTATAGTAGCTACTATTTTTCTCTGAGCTAAATTTCAGAAAGTAATGTACACTTTATGGATACATCACTGTAGAAAGACCCTTAATAAAATGTCATGTTGAGCTGAGCTCTATTCGATGCACAGATTAACATAGCTTGCATGCATCCCATACTCATAGTTTTTTTAAAGTAACAAAAAAATAGTATTTAATGGTGGAGCCTTAAATGAAGCTTTAATCAAACCAGGAGATAAATGAAGAGGCAACAGAACCGTACAGAACAGTACAGCTGACTTAGCCTTCTGTCGCCCTTGCGATCCATTGACCCTGAGTGGCGGCAGGCAGAAATTTGAGAAATGCTGGTTTTAATGCCTAGCCAATATATACGGCATCTACTGTACCTCGAGATGGGGCCGGGCAATCAACCACCAATCCATTAGACAGAGATGTTTTTCAAAGATTGACGCGTTATTGTGCCGTTGCCTTCACTGGCTCAAGTTCAAGATTAACCTTTTAGAGACGTCTGATTGTTGCTAAAAGGTTAAACAACACATTAACATGCATTAAAATATTAAATTATGGCTCCATTTACTATATGAGAGGAAAAACAACAACATAAAAAAGGCTTTTAAAATGATGAAGGCAATAGATGAAGTGGGTGACCAGTGGAGGCGTTGGCTCTATGGGGGAATGTATGAAGAAGGAGCAGGGGGTTAGATGGTTTTTGAATGGGCGGACTGGGTGCTGTTTTGGCAGCATGAGGACCATTGCATTTAAGGTGACTTTTTCAACACAAGCTATAGCTAAGTTCAAATCACAATGAAAACAGAGTGAAACACTCAACCTGTTGGAAAATATGTTTCCTTTCACGTGTTTTAAGAATATGCACGTTGATAGATTTTGGGACGTTGGCATGTAACATAGGTGTACTGTACATGCACAGTATGTTCATAAACCCACTGTATTGGAAAAGGCCTCTGATCACAATGTAATAAAAAACATGGAGAATATCATGTTTTCTGGGGTTATTACATACATCCAGATCACCCAGACACACAGAGTGAGTGTGTCATTGACAGGGAGAGGCCTCTGATTGAGTGTAGGCCCTGTGTCTCTCTGAGTGAAATACTGCCTCTACCTTGACTGTGTCCCAACTCCCAAATGGTACCCTATTCCTATGTAGTGATCTATTTTTGACCAAGGGCACTGGTCAAAAGTAGTGCACTATATAGGGAATAGGGTGCCATTTGAGACTCAGGCCTTGTTTGAGCAGATAACCAATTAGCCCATCTGAGCGTTACAGGATAGCCACAGTGGCAGGGCCCGCTCCATCCCCATCTCCTCCATTTAGGTAATTGGAAAAGCCATCCCACTTAAAACCTTAGTAAGGGAGAGAGAGAAGAGCAAGCAATCCCATCATGCACGTCTTCGCCTTGACCATCCCCAATTTTCTCTGAGGTTGCATCCCAAATGGCAACCTATTCCCTAGTCCACTGTATGGGCCCTGGTCAAAAGTAGTGCACTATATAGGGAATAGAGTGCCATTTGGGAAGCACACTTTCTCTGTCTCCTGTCACGTTTGATTGACAGCTTTCCCTTTTTAACGATCCCCCATAGCCCCACCAGCTTCAATTTACGTTATTGTGACGTGAGTGGCTAGTTGGAGTGGAGGGGGTTGAGCATGAGGGAGTTGAGAGGTACAAACTAGCTTCATGGGCTGAACCATGGGGGTAGAGGGAAAGTTGTAGGGGTAGAGAGAAAGATATGGGGAAGAGGAAGGAAGAGAGAGAGACACCGAAGACAGAGAGGACAAGAAAAGGATAGAGCGAAAGAGGAAGAGAGAGAAAGATGAAGACAGAGAGACAGAGATGATAGAGAGAAAGTTAAATAGTTAAATAAAGGTTAAATAAGATAGATAAGTAAAGATAGAGGAGGAGAGGGAGAGAGAGAAGATGGATGCATGGAGAGAAAGACAGAGAGGGAGAGAGAGAGGATGGATGGAGAGAAACACAGAGGGAGAAAAAGAGGATGGATGGAGAGAAAGACAGAGGGGGTGAGAGAGAAAGATGGATGAATAGAAACACAGAGTGAGAGAGAGAAAGATGGAGAAGGACAGAGACAGAGAGGATGGAGAGAAACATAGAGAGAGAGAGGATGGATGGAGAGAAATACAGAGGGAGAGAGAGAAGGGTGGAGAAGGACAGAGAGACAGAGAGGATGGAAAGAGAAAGACAGAGGGGTGAGAAAGGGGAGCCTGTCACTTAGAATCAGCAACACAGAGCAGGTGGAGAGAGATAAATGTCAAAGGACTCTCGGCGAAATAAAACTGTTCGCACTGCTCTCTGCTCATCCAGCCCTGTACAGCGAGGCACCACTCACCCACAGCCTCTGAGTTTCCTACCCTTTGGTTCAGATAGAGACACACAGACACAGCTATATGAAAACTATTGACACATTACACAATACATTACATTAAATCACAGTGTAAACAAGGATCAAGGGAAAACAGGAAATTTAAATGGATCGGTAGCCAGTTAGGAAGAAGGGGGAGACATGAGAAATGTGTGCATAGTCTGAGGGGTTATATTGTGGAATTGATGTCTCAATGAGCTTTTTTCATATAAATTTGTTTTATCTCAAGAAAGGGACTGTTTTTATCTAAAAAAAAAAAGGGCCAGTTGCCCATCAGAAATGAAGGTAAAAAACTCAGTCGGGGGCTCAAATTACTGTTGCGAATTAGAACAGTAGAATAAAAAATAAAGATATAATAATAAAAAATAAAGACAATTAGAATACACAGTGTCATTTTTAAATTTGCTGGTGCATCAGCAGTGTTCTCTTGTTATGTCGGTCACGGGTAGTCAATGTGCCTATATCAGCTAAACATTTTTAGATTGCTAAATTAGTTTCGCGGCCACCTATCTAAACTTATCATGGTCAAATTACTGGCTACATTGCTTTTGTTAGTCAGTTTCACTCAGATATCATATTAAAAACTGCAGAAATGTCTCTCCACCACATGGCAAAATTAGTAGAATTCCATGAAAATAGTTATAAAATTGCAAAATCTTCTCTGCGCTGTCAAGAGTGTGGCCACTAAAATGTATGAATGTGGGTACGCAGACCCGCGACCAACTGCGGCCCCTCATGATGCATTCATATTTGTTGTGACCCCACCCCCATCAAAGTTGCCCATCCCTGCTCTATATGCAAGCAACACTAGCCTACTTGGAAAAGACTAGTAGAAAAAGGCTCCAGAAGTTTGTCCTGCTGTTTGTTTCTGTGTTTGAGTGTCACAGCTGCAGAGTGACGGCTCCTCCTGCTCTACACCAAGAGCCACTCTCCATACCCTCCCAGGACTGCTTTTATTAAAACGACCCCCCCTCTCCCCTTCCACCCAAAACAACACAGACGGATCCAGGAGTGTGCAGCCAAGTAGCTATTGCTGGAGCTGCAGTAGCCAGCATTTTTCTGGTCTCATTTGCATTAATAAAGAGGCTGTTCCTTGTTGAAATGTGTTTTATCCGGCTCACACAATCCCTGGGCGATCCCTCTCCTCGGAGCGCCGAGAGAATCTGACTGTCAGAGCCGACAAGACGAATGAATTCCGGTGTCAGTGCCGAGTGGCTCCGCGATGACAGATTGAGAAGAACTGTCCCTCTGTCGACAGGCATGCTTCATTTTCAAATTAATAAATCTGAATAAAATATTTTATCCTTCGTTATAAGTGCTGCCTGTCTGACAGCTCTGCTGACTGGGGGTGTGGGTGGGGAGAAGGGGGGAGGAGGGAGGCTGCTGGTGAAAACAGCTTGCTCTCAATCCACCTGGGCTTCAGCTGTGTGTTTGTGATGTGGTGTAGAGGTGTGTGTGTGTGTGTGTGTGTGTGTGTGTGTGGCCTGCAAATTTCTAAGTGGCCTTGTGTAAACCGAATCGCCAATTTAGTGTTATTGTGAAAAACAATTACAATTGTCATGTCTGCAGTTATGATTCTACGACCACTAAAAGGACCACTATAAACATGTACAGGACACTGGCCAAACAGTGGCAGACGTACATTGTATTATCTGATATAACATACTTATATAATTAGGGCTTAACACATTCAATAATACATGTCAAATGTGTTGCATCACATTGTCCAATACCTCAACATCCTTATAATCACCACTCAGATTTCATATCACACTCGAACATGATCTACTGTATCTAAAACGCTAAACGCCATTGTATGAAATAGAAATGGATTGATTAAAAGCCAAGTGTTTAGCAATGGAACGATAGATAGTCTCCATGCAACCTCTTACCCACCATCTATGACAAACGGCTAATAAAAACACATTTCAATACATTCAATTATCCCACTGTTTCATTAGTACATGTTGAGGGACAGATTGATGAAAGGCTAGAAGACAGATTCGGTTTTTTCAGGTTGTTATTGCAACAAATAATCTGTTCTCAATAACGTATTTGGTTAAAAAAAATATATATATTTAGAAAAATGTATTTTACCTTTATTTAACTAGGCAAGTCAGTTAAGAACAAATTCTTATTTTCAATGACGGCCTAGGAACAGTGGGTTAACTGCCTGCTCAGGGGCAGAACGACAGATTTGTACTTTGTCAGCTCGGGGATTTGAACTTGCAACCTTTCGATTACTACCCTGCCACCCCAAATATAGGCTAAATAAATAAATATGCTGTATATATATTTTTTACTTTTATTTATACCAGTTAGGTATGTCATTTTGCAAGAGAGACCTGTTCAAGACATCCGTAGATGTTCTAATTCTCCCATGTAAAGAGCGTAAAGAGGGGGAAGAAAGAGACAGAAGAAGAGAGCAACGTATAAATATAGCAAACAGGATTATCTAGTGGTTTACATACTATCATGTATAAATGATCAAGAAAAATAGCTTTTCTCAGTATTTAAAAGGATTCCATCCAATACATTTTGGCCACGCATAATCCTGAAATATTTCACCCCTCTGAGGCAGGAGAAAGGCATGATGGGGGGAGGGTGCGGTGTGTCCAGTCAGAATCGGAATCATTGCAGACGCTGATATGAATTAATATGCAACAGTAACACTAATATGCCCTTTGAGCAGGCCCCGCTGCTGTGTGTGTGTGTGTGTGTGTGTGTGTGTGTGTGTGTGTGTTGTGTGTGTTGGTGTGTTGTGTTTGTGTGTGTTGTGGTGTGCGTGGTGCGTGTGCGTGTGCGTGTGTGTGCTGTGGTGCGTGTGTGTGTGTGTGCTGTGTGTGTGTGTGTGTGTGTGTGTGTGCAATTTGAAGTTGTCCCAGTTTCCCTGATGCAAGCTAATTTGAATAATGTAAAATACAATATCACATACGATATTACCATGCACAGTATGCATATGGAATTCAATCATAAATCAGTTATTGTACACTAGTGAACATTAATTTACATGTATATGTTTTTGATAGAGGGAAATAATATATTATTGTCAGCAGAGCAGGATGTGTATGATGAAATGTAGCCATTTATTCAACACAACTAATCTGCTTTTGTCTTGTTGTTTGAATATTCATTCTCAGTTGTTTATTGTGTTTTGAATTTGAGAACTCTGCTGAGTCAGAATTGCACATGGCAAAATACACAATGTGGAGATACAGTATGTCCCGTAAAGAAATTACATGCACAGAAAAGGGCAGCACTGTAGGCCTATTTTACTGTTGAACAATAACGGTTATGTGACCTTTCCGATGGTTCCTTAACGAAATACAGTATACACTTCAAAAGACAATTCGAATCTAGTGTGTATCAAGCTTAGATATTAGACTTGTCTACGATTTTTCCATTTATTTCCACATTCATAAATGCTTAGACAATTGAGCACAGAGCAGAACTTCAAGAGCATAACCTTGAACTATAATTTCACTCCTGTTGAATCAGGTTACAAAGAGAATGTGTGATCCAACCAATTAATTTACCCATAAGCAACACGTGTTAAATCAGGACAGACAGACAGACAGACAGACAGACAGACAGACAGAAAGACAGCTCAAAGCGCAAGGTGTTTCTCCTTGCTTGTAAGGCCTTAAATATTTAAAGAGAGAACTTGTTTTTTTGGGCAAGGGTGCTGTGAAGCATGTCAGCTAAACTTCTAAGACTTACTCTGTCTCTGTTAGCATAACGAACAACATCCCAAAGGAAAGACAACACTTTATCAAACTAAAATCAATAAATAATATAACAAAAGATTTGAACATATGAACCTTGTGCGACAACATCTGCGTGGAAAAACTGTCACAAGCTAATTTGGATCCTTGTATTGCATCCTCAGAAGTTGTAAGTTATGTCTATCATAGTATCAAAAGTAGAGTGAAAACAATGTGAACGTTTCAAATCCTTTTTTTAAATTTTTTAAAAATGAATATAGCATCTTTTAGCATCAATTAGTTGCTGTTTTTTGGGAGGTCATGTGTTTAAAGTAATCAAGCACTTCAACAAGATATGTACTGCACTAGATAGAAAGATAGACAGAGAGACAAGCACGACAAATAAATGGATGGATAGATAGAACAATAGATTTATATACAGTATAGAATATTAGATAGAACAATAGAACAATAGATTGATATACAGTACAGAATGATAGATTGAATTATAGAACAATAGATATATACTGTTGATATCTTGTGAGGAGTGATTAGACATGGCTGGTCCATCAGAGTAAGGAGGTACATTGAGGAGACAGGGAGACAGGGAGTGACAGCACGTTGTTTGTGATCTGTACAGAGCGAGGGAGGGAGGGATAACTGAGGAGGAGAGGAGAGCAGGAAAAATGTGCCAGACCTAATGCCTTATAGCAACTCATGTTCAGCTGATAAGACAATATTTCATGTGGGGTCAGGGCCAATAAGGGGCCTTTTCAACACCATAGAGATGAATAAGGCTTTACTGCCCTATGTGATCAAGATCCCCACTGCACACAACCAGCACTGTGTGTGCGTCCCAAATGGTACGCTATTCCCTATATAGTGCACTGAGCCCTATGTGCTCTGATCAAAAGTAGTGCACCATGAATGGAATAGAGTGCCATTTTGGATGAAGCCTGTGGTTATAACACAGATGGGCAGGAGCACTGACAATTTCACTCAGTCATAATAATGCTAACTTTTATGTAGCCTGGAAGAAAAAAAAGGATTTTAAATCTGATTGAGAGGTGATAGCAGAGTGAGATTATTAATCGAGTCATCTAATTGTGTGTGTTCACTATAGTGTGTTGAGTGATTGACAAGACTAATTCTGACAAAACAGATGTTATATACTTAGAGCAGGGATGGACAATTTTTTTATTTTTAATATTATAATTGTTTTACCTCTTTTTCTCCAATTGGTAGTTACGGTCTTGTTACACCGCTGCAACTCCCGTACGGACTCAGGAGAGGCGAAGGTCGAGAGCCGTACGTCCTCTGAAACACGACCCTGCCAAGCTGCACTGCTTCTTGACACACTGCTCGCTTAACGCGGAAGCCAGCCGCACCAATGTGTCGGAGGAAACACCGTCCAACTGGCGACCGTGTCAGCATGCATGCGCCTGGCCCACCACAGGAGTCGCTAGAGCGCGATGGGACATTTTKCCATAGGGTGGAGGGAAATGTTCGCAGTTTTTAATATGATATTTAAGTCAGACTGACTAACAAAATCAATGGGACCCCCGGCTGGTAATTCAACCATAAGGTTTAGATAGCTGGCCTCTAAACTAACTTAGCAATCTAAAAAATGTTAGCTGACATGKGCTAATTGACTGACTATAAGTGACTAACATAACAAAAGGAAAACTGATGATGCACAACCATCAGCAGTTTAGAAATGGCACCTTCTGTATTCTACTATTCTAACTCGCAACAGTAAGTTAAACAAATGACAATAGAAAGATAAACACTAAACATGTCCCCGATGGATACAAGACATAGTAGTCTGGTGGCCCTTGTTGTTTTTCAACACACACACACAACCCAACTCATGTTCAGTTGATAAATTGCTGTTGTTAAATGGCTAACAACTACTGCTCTCTCTCTCCCACAGACTATCCACACGGACTCTATGCTCATCCGCAGGTCTCTACCTACTCAGACACACACACCTTCACTGTCACTGTCACTCGAACTCACATGCATACACGAATACTCACATACACACACTCACACACTCATTTCTGACGCCACACACTTACACCCACATGCACACACCTACGCTGCTGCTGAAATGATTATTGACTTGATTTATTACCACCACTAGACTGCTGTTCATTGATTATTGATTGTCATTATCATTAGTATCTATCTATTTATCCTGCTACTGGTCACTATGACTCCTGTTTACATGTATGTATTACCATTAGTATATTACCATAAGTATTTATATATTCCTGCTACCAGTCATTTTTCAGCCCGGTTTACATGTATATCCCACTTTTTATAAACCCACCCCAACCACTTCAGTATCCCTGCACATTGAATAAGGTATTGGCACTGACCTGTATATACTTGCATTCTTGTGTTTCTTCAACTTATCTCATACTTCTTGCATGTTTTTATTTGATTCTATTTTTTATTATTATCAATATTATTATTATCACTGCATTGTTCACTGTACTTTTTACACCTGTTGTGTCCTGTGCACGTGGCGAATAAACTTTAAAACGTGAAACTTGAAACACACACCGACACACCGACAAACACACACTGTGTAGATAGAATGGAGCGTGTTGTGGCCGGAGCCAAGAAAGAGTTAAGCCCATAAGGAGACATAGCTCAGCCCTGATCCCTTGCTCTCCAAGGTATCTCCCCAGTGCAGCATTCTTATTCAACTCCAAACTGACAGTGTTTTTAATCTTTTCTTTGCTTCTCTCCTGGAGATTGGGGAAACAAAAATCAATACTGTGTGTCAGGCGATCTAGCAGGCTTTGAATTAAAGGGCCTGGACTCTGCCGTGGCTACGTCCCAAATGGCACCCTATTCTCTATATAGCGCACCATGTACACTATATACACATAGGGCTCTGGTCAAAAGTAGTGCACTATTTAGGGAATAGGGTGCCATTTGGGATGAATCCTGCCTCACAACGCCGCCCCGACCGCCTCGGCAGCGTTGAGCAGAGGACCATGGGAGGACCATCAGAGAGAGCGAGGGGAGAGGAAGGTCACGCCAGGGTTCAGGCCAGGACCCCAGACAGACAGGCTAGGTATTTACTGAGAGACCCACTAAAATGAGAAATAACTTCTGTTCGGCTCCACACGAAAGCCATCAGGGGAGCCTTTGAAATCTCAAGAATATTTTTACAACCCCCCCACCCCGCCTGCTCTCTCCTCCACTCCTCTCTCTCTCCCTCCCCCACACCTCTCTCTCTCTCTCTCCGTCTGCTAGCCTGACTCCCTCCCAGTGCAGTGGGTGATATATTCGTCCATGGCCGGCGATCATGCCCACACTACAAATCTGAGCGTAGAACATATCGACACCCAGGTCTGTCATTATCCCTTAATCACGGTGCTGACGTACGTTCTAATCCTGCCTGCCACTGGCGGTCGACCAAACTACATAAATTACCGCACATAAATCCACTGGGAAGGAACAAAGGATTTCGTTTTAGTTTCTATCTTTTGACAACTCACACAAAATTACGCAAAACTTAGGCTACATAGCTAACCATATGCCTTTACTTTTTGTTGGAGACTCTAAAAGTGAATACATTTTTTTTATATATAAATGTAGCAGGATCAAACCGCTGCCGACACTAACTTAATAACACATAATACGTMATTCTATTGATTGTGAGCAAATATATTAGTGAGAAAAACTGAAAATAAGCTCTTCATTTGTTTTGTTTGTTAGCAGCTGGTCAGTCCTACATAGCAGGTGGTCTGTCCTATATAGCAGGTGGTCAGTCCTATATAGCAGGTGGTCAGTCCTATATAGCAGGTGGTCAGTCCTATATAGCAGGTGGTCTGTCCTATATAGCAGCTGGTCAGTCCTATATAGCAGGTGGTCTGTACTATATAGCAGGTGGTCAGTCCTATATAGCAGGTGGTCTGTCCTATATAGCAGCTGGTCAGTCCTATATAGCAGGTGGTCTGTCCTATATAGCAGCTGATTTGTTTGACATCAAATCTCTAGCCACTTTAATAATACAAAATGTAATGTAATAAATGTATCACTAGTCACTTTAAACAATGCCACTTTATATAATGTTTACATACCCTACRTTACTCATCTCATATGTATATACTGTACTCTATACCATCTACTGCATCTTGCCTATGYCGTTCAGCSATCRCTCATCCATATATTTATATGTACATATTCTTATTMATTCCTTTACACTTGTGAGTATAAGGTAGTTGTTGTGAAATTGTTAGATTACTTGTTAGATATTACTGCACGGTCGGAACTAGAAGCACAAGATTTTTCGCTRCACTTGCATTAACATCTGCTAACCATGTGTATGTGACCAATAAAATTTGATTTGATTTGATCAAAACACACACAAAAAATGTTTGGCTGACTGTGTCTCTCATACAATCAAATGGTTTACATAGTTTATAGCCTAAATTTGATTGATGATCATTTTCAATCAATATTTTACCGCTTATTCTAGGCTATTACACTAATTTGATACATATATTGAGATTAAGAGACAGAGCTGTCATATTCTTCAACAWTTAGCTGAAATATGTTTTGCTGAAATATGTTAACACTTTAGAGAAGGAACTGGGAATTTTATATTTTTCCTAGGGTAGACAATTATAGGCTACTACATTTGCAAGGCCCATTGTGAGATTATAAATAATTTTACAATCAAAACATCTATCCCAAGTCTTAACCCTCACCTTAACCATTTGGAATGAGTTCCTAAACTTAACCTCTAACTTTGAAAATTGACATTTGGAGAAATAGAATGATAAAGAGCAACAAAAACACTTAGACATTTGGAGAATGTGGATGAACGTTTAATTCTGCAGTGAGACTGTGGGAGCTTGCTGCATCTGAATATAAAGACTCAGGTCAGATATGTAGTTTATACTGTATATATATACCTTATATATATATATATATATATATATATATATCCCTGTATACTGCACTACTTTTGACCAGTGCCCTATGGTTAGTGCACTAAATAGAATAATAAGGGTGTCATTTGGGACGCACCTTTGTTTGGATTGTTAGAATGTCGGGATTTATTCATGGCAGCTTTTAGCCCCAGCTACTCTCTCGACACACGTGCACACACACACTCACACACTCACACACTCACACAGCCGCTGCTCCT
>NW_019942926.1:101568-114060 GCF_002910315.2 Salvelinus sp. IW2-2015 | reverse complement strand
GTTTTTCCTACTTACAAGCAGTAGAGAGGTCTGAATTTTTTATCATAGGTACACTTACTGTGGAGAGACGGAATTTAAAACAAAATCCAGAAAATCACATTGTATGATTTTTAAGTAATTAATTCGCATTTTATGCATGACATAGATGTATTTGATCACCTACCAACCAGTAAGAATTCCGGCTCTCACAGACTGTTAGTTTTTCTTTAAGAAAGCCTCCTGTTCTCACTCATTACCTGTATTAACTGCACCTGTTTGAATGACTCGTTACCTGTATAAAAAGACACCTGTCCACCACTCAATCAAACAGAACTCAACTCTCTCCACAATGGCAAGACCAGAGAGTGTGTAAAGGACATCAGGGATAAAATTGCTAAGACCTGCACAAGGCTGGGAATGGGCTACAGGACAATAGGTAAGCAGCTTGGTGAGAAAGGCAACAACTGTTGGTGTAATTATTAGAAAATGGAAGAAGTTCAAGGATGACGGTCAATCACCCTCGGTCTGGGGCTCCATGCAAGATCTCACCTCGTGGGGCATCAATGATCATGAAGGAAAGGTGAGGGATCAGCCAGAACAGATACAGGCAGGACTGGTGTAATGACCTGAAGAGAGCTGGGACCCACAGTCTCAAAGAAAACCATTAGTAACACACATAAGCCGTCATGGATTAAAATCCTGCAGCGCACGCAAGGTCCCCCTTGCTCAAGCCAGCGCATGTCCAGGCCCGTCTGAAGTTGGCCAATGACCATCTGGATGATCGAGAGGGAGGAATTGGAGAAGGTCATGTGGTCTGATGAGACAAAAATAGAGCTTTTTGGTCCTAAAACTCCCACTCGGCGTGTTTGGAGGAAGAAGAAAGGATTAGTACAACCCCAAAAGAAAACGACCATCCTAACCGTGAAGCTTGGAGGTGGAAACATCATTCTTTGGGGGATGCTTTTTCGTGGGGCAAAGGGGGAGCAGGAATGAACTGCACCGGTTATTGAGGGGGAGGATGGATGGGGGCCATGCATGCGCGAGATCTTGGCCAAGGGGCACCTCCTGTCCCGGGTTTCGAGTAGAGCATTGGAAGATAGGTTTAATGCGTTGTGTCTCGGGTCTTCCACAGCGTGTACAAGGGACGTGAGCTCCGAGAGCGAGCACTTATGCCAGCAAGAGCAAGCTAGAGACTGAGTACCGGACTCCCCTCCGCAAAGAGGACTTATTACATAGTGGCCTTGCAGAGTAGCGTCTGCTTGTCTCTAGCGCAGTCTCCAGACGCTGAAACCCAATAGAAATCTTTGGAGGGAGCTGAAAGTCCGTATTGCTCAGCGACAGCCCCGAAAACTGAAGGAACGGAGAAGGTCTGTATGGAGGAGTGGGCCAAAATCCCGAGCGGAGCTGCAAAATCGGCAGTGTATCAAATACTTGTTCTCCCCACTGTATAAGCTGGAATTAGATGCCTAAGTGTTGTTGTCCATTCGTTTACTCCAATTAGGGGAGGGGTGGTAGGGTTAGGGGAAAATAATAAAGGAAAATATATATATTTTATATATAGAGAAAAACTGCTGATGTACAACCAAGTTTTGAAATTGCACCTTGTAAATTCTACTATTCTAACTCTCAACAGTAAGTTGAGACCCCAACTGAGTAAAAAAATATATATACACTACCGGTCAAAAGTTTTAGAACACCTACTCATTCAAGGGTTTTTCTTTAATTTGACCTTTTTCTACATTGTAGAATAGTACAACACATACATGTATTGTGTAACATGAAGTCCTATGAGTGTCATCTGATGAAGATCATCAAAGGTTAGTGATTCATTTTATCTCTGTTTGTGCTTTTTGTGACTTCTATCTTTGGCTGGAAAAATGGCTGTGCTTATTCTGTGGCTTGGTGGTGACCTAACATAATCGTTTGTGGTGCTTTCGCTGAAAAGCATATTTGAAATCGGACACTTGTGGGATTAACAACAAGATTACCTTTAAAATGGTATAAGACACATGTATGTCTGAGGAATTTTAATTATGAGATTTCTGTTGTTTTGAATTTGGCGCCTTGCACTTTCACTGGCTGTTGTCATATCATCCCGTTAACGGGATTGCAGCCATAAAGTAATGATGAACTGTCGTTTCTCTTTGCTTACTTGAGCTGTTCTTGCCATAATATGGACTTGGTTTTATACCAAATAGGGCTATCATCTGTATACCCCCCTACCTTGTCACAACACAACTGATTGGCTCAAACGCATTAAGGAAGGAAATTCCACAAATGTACTTTTAACAAGGCACACCTGTTAATTGAAATGCATTCCAGGTGACCTCATGAAGCTGGTTGAGAGAATGCCAAGAGTGTGCAATGCTGTCATCAAGGCAATGGGTGGCAATTTGAAGAATCTAAAAAATGTAATATATTTTGATCTGTTTAACACTTTTTTGGTTACTACATGATTCCATATGTGTTATTTGATAGTTTTGATGTCTTCACTATTATTCTACAATTTAGAAAATAGTAAAAATAAAGAAAAACCCTTGAATGAGTAAGCATTCTAAAACTTTTGTCCGATAGTGTATATGTTTTAAATGTAAAAAATTACAGAGGTCCAGACCTCGGTGTCCTCATACAGTGAATTCAGAAACTATTCACACCCCTTCCACATTTTGTTATGTTACAGCCTGATTTTAAGATTAATTAATTTGAGATTTTTTGTTACTAGCCTACACACAATACCCCATAACGTCAAAGTGGAATCATGTTTTTCGAAATGTTTACAAATGAATTAAAAAGGAAAAGCTGAAATGTCTTGAGTTAATAAGTATTCAAGCCCTTTGTTATGGCAAGCCTACATAAATTCAGGAGTAAAAATGTGTTTTACAAGTCACCTAACAAGTTGCATGGACTCTGTGTGCAATAATAGTGTTAAATGTGATTTTTTAAACTCATCTCTGTACCGCAAACATACAATTATCAGTAAGGTCCCTCGGTCGAGCAGTGAATTTCAAAAATAGATTCAACCACAAAGACCAGGGAGGTTTTCCAATGCTTCGCAAAGAAGGGCACCTATTGGTAGATGTGTAAAAATATATAAAGCAGACATTGAATATCCATTTGAGCATGGTGAAGTTATTAATTACATTTTGGATGGTGTATCAATACACCCAGTCACTACAAAGATACAGGTGTCCTTCCTAACTCAGTTGCCGGCGAAGGAAACCGCTCAGGGATTTCACCATGAGACCAATGGTGACTTTACAACAGTTCCAGAGTTTAATGGCTGTGATAGGAGAAAAGTGAGGATCGATCAACAACATAGGAGTTACTCCACAATACTAACTTAAATGACAGTGAAAAGAAAGAAGCCTGTACGAATAAAAAATATTCCAAAACATGCATCCTGTTTGCAACATGGCACTAAAGTAATAATGCAAAGAATGTAGCAAAGCAATTAACTTTTTGTCCTGAATACAAAGTGCTATGTTTGGGGCAAATTACTGAGTACCACTCGCCATATTTAGAAGCACAGTGGTGGCTGCATCATGTTATGGGTATGCTTGTAATTGTTAAGGACTAGGGAGTTTTTCAGGATAAAAAAAGTGTAATAGAGCTAAGCACAGGCAAAATCCTAAAGGAAAACCTGGTTCAGTCTGCTTTCCACCCGACACTGGGAGATTAGTTCACCTTTCAACAGGACAATAGCCTAAAACACAAGGCCAAATCAACACTGGAGTTGCTTACCAATAAGATAGTGAATGTTATTGAGTGGCCAAGTTACAGTTTTGACTTACATATAGTTTAAAATCTATGGCAAGACTTGAAAATGTTTGTCTAGCAATAATCAACAACAAATTTGACAGAGCTTTAAAAATGTTGAAAAGAATAATGGTCAAATGTTGCACAATCCAGGCGTGGAAAGATCTTAGATATGTACACAGAAAGACTCAAAGCTTTAAACTCTGCAAAAGATTTTACTACAAAGTATTGACTTGGGGTGTGAATACTTATGTAAATTAGATATTTCGGTATTTCATTTTCATTAAATGTACAAAATATATTACAAACACCTTTTCACTTTGTTATTATACGCCATTGTGTATAGATGGGTGAGAAAAAAACAAATTTAAAACATTTTTAAATCAGGCTATTCCAACAAAATGTGGAATATGTCAAAGGGTATGAATACTTTCTGACGGCACTGTATGTAGCTACGGCCCTGTGTATACAAAGACAGCCAGGTCTCACTGGTTCACAGCTCCCAGATTATTTATTGAAAGATCTGTCAATCATTGTAAAGGTGCCCTCCCCTCTCCCGGCACCTTTCACCTACTTCTTTCCACCAGCAGTCCCTCACTCTCTAGTCTCTAAATGCCCAGTAAGCGATGTCATCAAAGGATATATATGGCAGAAGTTGCATGAATTTGATGTTGTAAACAGGCATTTATTTGATTCCAATCGTTAAAACCTGAGGCTGAATCTCACAGAATCTCTTATCGTAAAGGGGAGAATCCATAGGATAGCTTGTAGATATCTATACCAAATGTGCATTTTTATAGATGATGCCACCACATGAACAGAATGCCCTAAAATATGTTTCTATCTGCTTTTCCCACCTCCATATGAGATGCTCAGTCTAAACTATAGCTCATGCTAAACAAACTACTATGAAAGTACACTACTATAAACTGACCCGCACTACTGTTAATAGAAGTAATTAAATTAGCGGTACTCTAGGGACAGATGGTGGTAATAATTACAATTGTAATAAAATATGGGACTTATATAGCACCTAGACCGCGGTGAGGATGGGAGGTACCGCTACAGAGTCAATGTGTGGGGGCATGTCACGTTCCTGACCTTATTTCCTTTGTTTTGTCTTTGTTTAGTTGGTCAGGACGTGAGCTGGGTGGGCATTCTATGTTATGTGTTTCTATGTTGGGTTCATTCAACTAGCCTGATATGGTTCTCAATCAGMGGCAGGTGTTTTACMTTTCCTCTGATTGAGAACCATATTAAGGTAGACTGTTTCTCACTGTTTGTTTGTGGGTGATTGTTCCTGTGTCAGTGTTTGTGCCACACGGGACTGTTTTCGTTCGTTCGTTCGTTCGTGTGTTCTTTCCTGTTCGTGCGTTCTTGTTTTATGTTCTCAAGTACAGGTCTGTTCACGTCGTTTATTGTTTTGTAGTTTGTTTAAGAGTTTTTCTGTCTTCGTCTTTCTTAAATAAACAAATATGTATTCAACCCACGCTGCGTTTTGGTCCGATCCATGCTCCTCTTCAGACGAGGAGAAAGACGAGCGTTACAGAATCACCCACCAACCAAGGACCAAGCAGCGTGGTAACGGGCAGCAGCGACAGCAGCGGCAACATACACAGGATTTCTGGACATGGGAGGAAATTCTGGACGGTAAGGGACCCTGGGCACAACCTGGAGAATATCGCCGCCGCCGAGCTGGAGGCAGTTAAAGCCGAGAGGCGGTGGTATGAGGAGGCAGCACGGAAGCGAGGCTGGAAGCCTGTGAGTCAGCCCCAAAAAAGTCTTGGGGGGTGGCTACAAGGGAGTGTGGCGAAGTCAGGTAGGAGACCTGCGCCAACTCCCCGAGCTTACCGTGGAGAGCGAAAGTACGGGCAGACACCGTGTTATGCGGTAAAGCGCACGGTGTCTCCTGTACGTGTGCTTAGCCCGGTGCGGGTTATTCCAGTACCTCCAGTGCGTCTCCAGAGTCCTGTGCGCCCTGTTGCTGCTCCCCGCACTAGCCTTAAGGTGCGTGTCCTTAGCCCAGTACCTCCAGTTCTACTGAGGCACCAGGCCTACTGTGCGCCTCAGCCGGCCAGAGTCTGCCGTCTGCCCAGTTCCGCCTGCACTGCCCGTCTGCCCAGTGCCGCCTGCACTGCCCGTCTGCCCAGAGCCGCCTGCACTGCCCGTCTGCCCAGAGCCTGCCTGCAACTGCCCGTCTGCCCAAGAGCGCCTGCACTGCCCGTCTGCCCAGTGCCGTCTGCGCTACCGTCTGCCCAGCGCCGTCTGAACTGCCCTCTGTTCCTGAGCCCTTCAAGCCGCCCGTCTGTCTGAGCCTTCAAACCGCCCGTCCTGTCCTAGCCTTCAGAAGCCGTCCGTCAGTCAGGAGCCGCTAGAGCCGTCCGTCCAGTCCAGGAGCCGCTAGAGCCGTCCGCGCATCAGGAGCCGCTAGAGCCGTCCCGCCAGACAGGAAGCCGCTAGAGCCGCGCCATGACAGGAAGGCCGCCAGAGCCGCCCGCCAGCAGGAGCCGCCAGAGCCGCCCGCACAGAACAGGAGCAGCCAAGAGCGCCCGCCAGACAAGGAGGCAAGCCGCAGAGCCGCCCGCCAGACAGGAGCAGCCAGAGCCGCCCGCCAGACAGGAGCAGCCAGAGCGCCCGCCAGCCAATGAACTGCCAGAGCCGCCCGCCAGCCATGACCCTGCCAGTGCCGTCAGCCAGCCATGACCTCGCAGTGCCGTCAGACAGCAATGACCTGCCAGACCCGTCACTATCAGTCCGGAGCCTGCCCCTCAGTCGCGCACCCCAGTCGAGCTGCCCCTTCAGTTCCGGAGCTGCCCCCTGCAGTCCCGGTGTGCCTGCGTCCTGCTCCCCAGTCCTGGTGTTGCCCCTTAGTCCCGGTGCTGCCCCCTTAATCCAGTGGGTTAATATGGTGGGTAGCCATTAGGAGGCCACCGACGCGGGGAATTAACTATGGTGGGTGGGGACGCAACATCCCAGAGCCAGGCGCCAACCGTGGACAGATGCACACCCAAACCCTCCCTATAGGTTCAGGTTTTGCGGTCCGTTTGAAGTCCCGCACTTGGGGGGGGGGGGGGGGTACTGTCACGTTCTAGACCTTATTTTCCTTGTTTTGTCTTTGTTTAGTTGGTCAGGAGCGTGAGCTGGGTGGGCATCTATGATTATGTGTTTCTATGTTGGGTCATGTCAACTAGCCTGATATGGTTCAATCAGGGGCAAGCGTGTTTTACGCGTTTCCTCTGATGAGAACCATATTAAGGTAGACTGTTTTCTCACTGTTTGTTTGTGGGTGAATTGTTCACTGTGGTCAGTGGTTTGGTGCCAACACGGACTTTTTCGTTCGTCGTTCGTGTTGTTCTTTCCTGATCGTGCCGTTCTTGTTTAATGTTCCAAGTACAGGTCTGTTCACAGTCGTTTATATTGTTTTGTAGTTTGTTTAAAGAGTTTTTTTCGTTCTTCGTCTTTCTTAAATAAATCGGTATTCAACCCACGCTGCGTTTTGGTCCGATCCATGCCTCCTCTTTCAGACCGAGGAGAAAGACGAGCGTTACAGGGCCACAGGTTAGTCGAGGTAAATTGAGGTAAATGTAATGTAGGTAGAGTTAAAGTGACTATCATAGATAATAACAGAGAGTAGCAGCAGCGTAAAAGGGGGGGGACAATGCAAATAGTCCTGGGTAGTCATTTTGATTAGCTGTTCAGGAATCTTATGGCTTGAAAGGGTAGAAGCTGTTAAGAAGCGTTTTGGACCCAAGACTTGGAGGTCCGGTTACTGCCTTGCCGTGCGGTAAGCAGAGAGAAACAGTCGATGACTGGGTGGCTGGCAGTCTTTGACGCATTTTGTAGGCTTCCTCTGACACCGCCTGGTATAAGAGGTCCTGGATGGCAGAAAGCTGGCCCCAGTGATGGTGCGCAAGTATAACTTTTTGGAGGATTCTGAGGACCCAGGGCTGGGCCAAATCTTTTTCAATCTCCTGAGGGGAATAGGTATTGTCGTTGTCCCTCTTCAACGACTGTCTTGGTGTTGTAGTTTGGACAGGATAGTTTATTGGCTGATGTGGACCCAAGGAAACTTGAAAGCTCTCAACCTGGCTCCACTACAGCCCGTCAGAAGAATGGTCCTCCTTTTCCTGTAGTCCACAATCATCTCCTTTGTCTTGATCACATGAGGGAAGAGGTTGTGTTCGCTGGCAACACAGGCTAGGTCTCTGACCTCTTCCCTATAGGCCTGTCTCATTGTTGTGTGATCAAGGTCTAACGATTTGTTGAGGTTGGCCGGCAAACTTAAATCAAATGGTGTTGGAGTCGTGGCTGGCCATGCAGTCATGAGTGAACAGGGAGTACAGGGAGGGGACTGAGCATGCACCCCTGAGGGTGCGCCCCCTGTCTGAGGATCAGCGTGGCAGATGTGTTGCTACCTACCCTTACCACCTTGGGGGTGGCCCGTCAGGAAAGTCCAGGATCCAGTTGCAGAGGGAGGTCTTTAGTCCCAGGGTCCTTAGCTTAGTGATGAGCCTTTGAGGGCATCTATGGTGTTTGATGCTGCTGTAGTCAAATGAATAGCATTTTGTCCCAGGTGGGAAGGGCAGTGTGGAGTGCAATAGAGATTGCAAATTCATCTGTGGATCTGTTGGGCGGTAATGCAAATTTGGAGTGTGCTGGGGTTTTCTGGGATTAATGGTGGTTGATGTGAGCCACATGACCCAGCGCTTCCAAAGCACTTCATGGCTACAGACGTGAGTGCTAACGTCGGTAGTCATTTAGGCAGGTTACCTTAGTGTTCTTGGACACAAGGGAGCTATTGTGGTCTGCTTTGCAAACATGTTGGCATTTTACAGACTCAGTCAGGGACAGGTTGAAAAAGTCAGTGAAAACACCTTGCCAGTTCGTTGCGCATGCTTGGAGTAACACATCCTGGTAATCCTTCTCTGCCTGGACCTTGTGAATGTTGAGAGATGCCTGGCATTCTTTTAAATGTTACTTCCTCACCAATATTAGACTAAGCAAGCTCTGTTCAAAAAATGCAGAACCAAAGAAACGATATAGCCCCTTGTGTCACTCCAGACCTGACCTGCCCTCGACCAGCACAAAAACATCCTGTGGCGAACTGCAATAGCATCGAAGAAGCCCCCGCGATATGCAACTGTCAGGGAAGTCAGGAACCAATACACGCAGTCAAGTCAGGAAAGCAAAGGCCGCTTTTTTCAAAGCAGAAATTCCGCATCCTGTAAGCTCTAATTCCAAAAGTATCTGGATACTGTCAAAGTCCATGGAGAAACAAGAGCACCTCATCCCAGCTGCCCACTGCACTGAGGCTAGGTAACACGGTCACCACCGATAAATCCGTGATCAATCGAAGACTTCAACAAGCATTCTCTCAATGGCTGGCCATGCTTCCTCCTGGCGACTCCAACCTTGGCCACACAGCCCCCCCACCCCCGCCCCGTGCTACTCCGCCCAAGCCTCCCAGCTTCTCCTTTAACCAAATCCAGATAGCAGATGTTCTGAAAGAGCTGAAAAACCTGGACCCATACAAATCAGCTGGGCTTGACAATCTGGACCCCCTTAATTTCTGAAACTGTCCGCCGCCATTGTCGCACCCCTATTACCAGCCTGTTCAACCTCTCCCTTCGTATCATCTGAGATTCCCCAAATGGATTGGAAAGCTGGCCGCGGTCCCATCCCCCTCTTCAAAGGGGGAGACACCCTGGACCCAAACTGTTACAGACCTAATATCCATCCTGCCCTGCCTATCTAAGGTCTTCGAAAGCCAAAGTCACACAAACAGATCACTGACCATCTCGAATCCCACGTACCTTCTCCGCTGTGCAATCCGGTTTCCGAGCCGGTCACGGGTGCACCTCAGCCACGCTCAAGTACTAAACGACATCATAGACGCCATCGATAAAAGACATTACTGTGCAAGGCGTTCTTCATGCGACTGAGCCAAGGATTTTCGACTCTGTCAATCACCCATATTCTTATCGGCAGACTCAGTAGCCTCGGGTTTTTCTAATGACTGCCTTGCCTGGTTCACCAAACTACTTTTTGGCAGACAGAAGTTCAGTGTGTCAAATCGGAGGGCCATGTGTCCCGGTCCTCTGGCAGTCTATATGGGGGGTACCAGGGTCAATTCTCGGCCCGACTCTTTTCTCTGTATACATCAAATGATGTTGCTCCTTGCTGCGGGCGATTCCCTGATCCCACCTCTACGCAGACGAACCACCATTCTATATACTTTTCCCGGGCCCTTCCTTGGACACTGTGCTATCTACCTCCAAACGAGCTTTTCAATGCCATACAACACTCCTTCCGTGGCACTCCAACTGCTCTTAAACGCTAGTAAAACCAAAATGCATGCTTTTTCAACCGTTCGCTGGCCTGCACCCCGCACGCCCGACTAGCATCACACACCCTGGACGGTTTTCCGACCTAGAATATGTGGACATCTATAAGTACCTAGGTGTCTGCTAGACTGCAAACTCTCCTTCCAGATCATATCAAACCATTTCTCGCAGCCAAAAATCAAATCAAGAATCGGCTTTCTAATTCCGCAACAAAGCCCTCCCTTCAACTCACGGCCGCCAAACTTGACCCTAGTAAAACTGACTATCCTAACCGATCCCTCGACTTCGGCGATGTCATCTACAGACATAGCTTTCCAACAGCTCTACTCAGAAAACTGGAATGCAGTTTATCACAGTGCCATTCGTTTTTGTTACTAAAGCACCTTATACGACCCACACTGCGACCTGTATGCCATAGTCTCTTGGCCCTCGCTACATGTTCCGTCGTCAGACCCACTGGCTCCAAGGTCATCTACAAGGCTATGCCTATAGGGTAAAGTGCCCGCCTTATCTGTTCACTGTCACGAGCTACACCACGCCGCAGCACGCGCAGTCCAGCAGTGTATCCACTGATCCATCCCTAAAGCTAAAACTCATTTGGACGCCTTTCCCTTCCAGTTCTCTGCTGGCCTGCGACTGGAACGAATTGCAAAAATCTCTGAAGTGGAGACTTTTATCTCCCTCAACAAACTTTAAAATCTGCTATCTGAGGCAGCTAACCGATCGCTGCAAGCTGTACATAGTCCATCTGTAAACTAACTCCACCTCCAATTTACCTACCTCAACCCCCCATACTGCTTTTATTTATTTACTTTCTGCTCATTTTGCAGCACCACAGTCATCTCTTCTTGCACATGATCATCTGATGAATTTATCACCCAGTGTTAATCTCTAAATGTAATTATCGATTTATATGCCTACCATATGCCTTTTTGCAACGACATTGTATATAGATTTCTTTTTTTCTTACCGAAATGTATATTGTACTTTGTTCTTTTTTACTCCATGTGTACTCTGTGTTGTCTGTTCACACTGCTATGCTTTACTGGCCAGGTCGAGTTGCAAAATGAGAACTTGTTCTCAACTAGCCTACCTGGGGTTAAATAAAGGTGAAATAAAAAAATTAAAAAATAAAAAATAAAAATGTTGACTGTTATAAAGGTCTTACTCAGCAGGGCCTACAGAGAGCGGACCACACAGTCATCCGGAACAGCTGATGCCTCTCGCATGCTTCAGTGGTCTTGCCTCGAAGCGAGCATAGAAAGTAATTTAGCTCGTCGGTAAAGCTTGTGTGTCACTGGCAGCTCGTGGAGGGTGCTTTCCTTTTGTAAGTTTGTAATAGTTGCAAGTCCTGCCACATCCAACAAAGTGTTTGAAGCCGGTGTACTGCAATTCGATCTTAAGTCCGTATTGGCGCCTTTTGGCTGTTTGATGGTTCGTCGGAGGCATAGCGTTTTTTTTTATAAGCGTCCGGGTTAGAGTCCCTCTCCCTTAAATGGGCAGCTCTTACCCTTTAGCTCAGTGCGAAAATGTTGCCTGTAATCCAATGGCTTCTGGTTGGGGTATGTACGTACAGTCACTGTGGGGGACGACATCATCGGATGCAAACTTATTGATGAACCAGTGACTGATGTGGTGTACTCCTCAAATGCCATCGGAAGAATCCCCGGAACACATCCAAGTCTGTGCTTATCAAAAACAGTCCTGTAGCTTTAGCAACTGCGTCAGCTGATCAACTTCTTTATTGACGCGTGTCACTGGTGCTTCTGCTTTAAGCTTTTTTGCTTGTAGCAGGAATCGGGAGGATAAAATTAATGAAATCAGATTTGACAAATGGAGGGCAAGGGAAGAGCTTTTGTACGCATCTCTGTTTGTGGAGTAAAGGTGGTCTAGATTTATTTTACTTGCTTGCACATTTAACATGCTGGTAGATGAAGGTAAAATGGATTTTAAGTTTTCCCTGCATTAAATTATCCGGCCACTAGGAGCGCTGGCCTCTGGATGAAGCGTTTCCTGTTTTGCGTATTGCCTTATACATCCTCATTGAGAGATGTTAGTGCCCAACATCGGTTTTGTGGTGGTGAAAATAGACAGCTACGAAAAATATATAATAAAAAACTCTCTTGGTAAATAGTGTGGTCCTACAGCTTAATCATGAGATACTCTACCTCGGGCGAGCGAAAACCTTGAAGACTTCCTTAATATTAGATTTTGTGCACACCAGCTCTGTTGTTTACAAAGTAATACACATACCACCACCCCTTGTGTACCGGAGGGCGGAGTAAAACCCCGCCAGCTGTATGTATTATGTCCATCGTATCAGCCATGACTCGTGAAACATAAATATATTACAGTTTTCAAATGTCCCGTGGTAGGATATTCGTGATTATAGCTTGTTCTATTCTGTTTTCCA
>NW_019942926.1:91211-97831 GCF_002910315.2 Salvelinus sp. IW2-2015 | reverse complement strand
GTGTGTGCGTGCGTGTGCGTGTGTGCGTGTGCATACATGTCCGCCACCCAGATATTGTATGCAGATAAGCGAGGATGTGAATAACATTAGGTCCTCACGGTGAAGATACCTTTTCATTAGTGTAGATATGAGCCCATCCCATTCCATTCCCAGCTCCTGTAGGTGATAGGAATAGTGACAACATGTTCAATAGAGGCCCCATCTCTCTTACATCAGAGTTGCAGGTATAACCCCTCCTAAGCCTGAGGATTAGCATGCCCTCATCTTTTATTCAATCCCTCTCTTCTGGAGGAGAAGAAAAAGGGGGGAGCGAGGAGAGAAATATAATTTATCCCTTACACTACTTGATGAATCTGCTCTGGGTGGATAAACTATTTATGAGTCGCGCTGCGAAAATTCCTCCATGCGTCTCTAACAAACAGTACACWTCACTCAACCGTCATTCTGAACTGCCCTACTTCTTCATTACACAAAGGAAAAACATTAACCAATTTCCAAAGACTGTTGACATCCAGTGGAAGCGATAGGAACTGCAAGCAAGTGCCTTAGAAATCTAGATCCCCATAGAAWMCACATTGAAAGAGAGTGACCTCAACATTTTATTTTCCTTGATGGTTTGTCCTCKGGGTTTTGCCTGCCAAATAAGTTCTGTTATACTCACAGACATCATTCAAACATCATTCAAACGGAGTGTTTTCTATCCAAATCTACTAATAATATGCAAATCCTAGTTTCTGGGCCTGAGTAGCAGGCAGTTTACTTTGGGCACGCTTTTCATCCGGACGTGAAAATACCGCCCGCTAGCCTAGAGAGGTTAAAGAACACCCTCTCTGTTCTGTTAGACAAGTAACTCTTCATCCACATTATAGCAGGGGGTGCAAAGCCATAACACATAAGTTTTTCCAGCAGCAGACTATGATTGATAATGTCTTAAGCTGCACTGAAGTCTACTAACAAGACAGCCGCCGCGATCATTTTATCATCATCTTCTCTCAGCCAATCATCAGTAATTTGTGTAAGTGCTGTGCTTGTTGAGTGTCCTTCCCTATAAGCATGTTGAAATGTTTTACTGTAAAATAGCACTGTATCTGGTCAAACACATTTTTTTCTAGAAGTTTACAAAGGGTTGGTAACAGGCTGATTGGTCGGCTATTTGAGCCAGTAAAGGGGGCTTTACTATTCTTGGGTAGCGAAATTACTTTAGCTTCCCTCCAGGCCTGAGGGCACACACTCTCTAGTAGGCTTAAATTGAAGATGTGGCAAATAGGAGTGGCAATATCGTCTGCAATTATCCTCAGTAATTAGATTGTCAGACCCTGGTAGCTTGTCATTCTTGATAGACAACAATTATTTTTTCACCTCTTCCAAACTGACTTTACGGAATTCAAAAGTACAATTCTTGTCTTCCATAATTTGTTCCAATATACTTGATTGTGTARTGTCTGCGTTTGTTGCTGGCATGTCATCCCTAAGTTTGCTTATCTTGCCAATGAAACCGGTGTAGAGTCTAACTGGCAAACTTAGGCGGTGCGTGAGTTTCAGGTTTGGGGAAGATAATCATCATAAAAATGCATTTAATTTTGGAACATTCGCGTTTATAGCCTACTTATCAGGACTCTATCAGCACTCAGGCTAAGTCGCAGATGCAGACAGAGGAGGCAAATAGTACAAGTCTCAGAGTTTATTATAGTACAAGGGGCAGGAAAAAGAGCTGTCAAGGCAGGCAAAAGGCTGTGAGGCAGGGGTTTAATTCTAGGTACATGAAAGGTGGGATGTATACGGAGGGTGCTGGCAACAGAAGACGAACAGCAGAGGGGCTAAGGATTTTAGAGATGGGGAAAGGGCTAATGAAAAGGCGGAAAAGTTTACGAGACACCACCCAGAGGGGCAGGTCCTGAGTGGACAGCCATACCCTCTGCCCGAGACGATACCAGGGAGCAGTCGTCCGGTGATGGTCCACCTGTCGCCGATAACTGGAGGTGGTCTTGAGAAGAGTGGACCAGGTTCTCTTCCAGGTACGGCGACAGCGGTGGATGAACATCTGGGCTGACCTGGTATGCTGACCTCTTCCTCTTGCTCAGGGAAGAGCAGGGGCTGATATCCCATGGAACACTCGAAAGGCGAGAGACCAGTGGTCGAGCAGGGAAGGATGTTGCGGGCAAATTCAACCCACACAAGTTTCTGGCTCCAGGTGTTGGGGTTGTCAGAGATGAGGCAACAAAGAGCCGTCTCCAGGGCCTGATTGGCTTGCTCCAACAGGCCGCTGGACTGGGGGTCAAAACAGGCTGCCCGACGACCCAATGAGTGTGCAGAACGCCTTCCAGAACCGGGGMAAGAACTGAGGACCGCAATCAGAGACCATGTCCACTGGATGTCCATGGATCTGGAAGACGTGCTGCACCATGAGCTGGGCCGTCTCATTGGGAAGGAGAATGAAATGGGCGGCATTGGAAAACCTATCCACCCCCCCCCTCCGCTGCACCTCACTGACCTGGTTCTCTGTACCCCAGATGAGTGCAGCCGCTAGACAAGAGGTAGGGAGGATGGTCAAGGGGTCTGGCGGTGTAGCAGCAGGGCTAGATGGGCGTGGGAGCGCATCCGGCTTCACATTCTAGGACCCTGGGTGGTAGGAGATGGTTGAACCAAGTGAAAAGCAGGGCCCATCACACTAGCCTAAAGTTGAGGTGCTTGGCGGTGGGGAGATATTCCAGGTTCTTTTGATCAGTCCATACTATGAATGGATGTTCCGCCCCTTCTAACCAGTGCCTCCACTCCTCCAACGCCATCTTGATCGCGAGTAGTTCTCGATTTCCCACRTCGTAGTTCCTCTCAGTGGGGTTATGAGATTTCTGTTGATTGAATTTGGCGCCCTGCAATTTCATTGGCTGTTGGCGAGGATAGGGGGCAGCATTTTCACGTTTGGATGAAAAGCATACCCAAATTCAACTGCCAGCTACTCATCCCCAGAAGATAAGATATGCATATTATTAGTGGATTTGGATAGAAAACACTCTGAAGTTTCTAAAACTGTTTGAATCATGTCTGTGAGTATAACAGAACTTATTTAGCAGGCGAAACCCCGAGGACAAACCATTCAGAATTTTTTTGTTGTTGAGGTCACTCTCTTTTCAATGGGATTTCATTGGGAATCCAGATTTCTAATTGACCTTCTTGCAGTTCCTACCGCTTCCACTGGTTGTCAACAGTCTTTAGAAATTGGTTGAGGGTGTTTTTCCTTTGTGTAATGAAGAAGTACGGCCATTTGAACGAGGGTCACTTGAAGTGTACTGTTAGATAGAGGCCGTGGCCAGAAAGCTAGCTACAGTTTGTTTTAATCCAGTATTGAACACAGATCATCCCGTCTTCATATTTTATCTATTATCTACGTTAAAAAATACCTAAGTTGTATTACAAAAGTAGTTTGAAATGTTTGGCAAAGTTTACAGGTAACTTTTGAGTATTTTGTAGTCACGTTGCACAAGTTGGAGCGTTTTTTTTCTGGTTCAAACGCTCCAAATAAATGGACATTTTTGATATATATCGCACGGAATCAATCGTAATTTTTTTGAATTTGGTAATTTATTTGAATTTGGCGCTCTGTATTTTCTCTGGCTTTTGGCCAAGTGAGACAGTAGCGCCACGCCTAAACTCAGGTTTTTGGATATAAATATAAACTTTACMGAACAAAACATACATGTATTGTGTAACATGAAGTCCTACGAGTGTCATTTGATGAAGATCATCAAAGGTTAGTGATTAATTKTATCTCTATTTCTGCTTTTTGTTACTCCTCTCTTTGGCTGGAAAAATGGCTGTGTTTTTCTGTGACTTGGCTCTGACCTAACATAATCGTTTGGTATACTTTCGATGTAAAGCCTATTTGAATATGAGATGTTGGCTGGATTCACAACAAGCATAGCTTTAATTTGGTGTCTTTCATGTGTGATTTCATGAAAGTTAGATTTTTATAGGAATTTATTTGAATTTGTCGCTCTGCATTTTTACTGGCTTTTGGCCAAGTGGGACGTTAGCGTCCCACATATCCCAGAGAAGTTAAGACAATGGTATGAATACATATATATCTAAACATATAGTCCAACGTTTGTATCACAACTAAAGTTGCATAAAAACTCTAAATTAGCCTGTCTGGGAACCGTTCGCCAACAGCCAATGAAATTGCAGGGCGCCAAATTCAATCAACAAATCTCATAATTCAAATTTCTCAAACATACAAGTAGTAGACACCATTTTAAAGATAAAATTCTCATTAATCCAACCACAGTGTCCGATTTCAAGGCTTTTCGACGAAAGCAGAACATATCATTATGTTAGGTCAGCAACTAGTCACAGAAAGCATACAGCCATTTTCCAACCAAAGAGAGGGGTCACAAAAAGCAGAAATAGAGATAAAATTTGTCGATCAAGTTCATATTTATATCCAAAAACCTCAGTTACATTTGGCTTTGCCTCCAAAACATCCTGTGAATTTGCACAGAGCCACATCAATTTAACTTCTTGAACTATAGGGGTGCTGTTCCGCATTAGCAATTTGTGTCTCCAAATTAAACTGCCTCGTGCTAAATTCTTGCTCGTACAAATAGCATATTATTGTTATTATTGGATAGAAAACACCTTCTAGTTTCTATAGAAGTTGGAATTTGTCTCTGAGTGGTACAGACAATTTACAGCACTTTCATGACAGGGTTCAAGATTTCAAGAAATTTTTACCTCTGATCTGGAGTCTGTTTTAAGGCGACAGTGAATGCTATGAAGAACCGACACTGCCTACGTCTTCCTCTGGGTGTCTGTACGTTCATCACGTTTTCAATGGAATCGATGGGACATTCACAGCCATTTAAAAGACCAAAATGTATAGAGACCGCCCTTTTCTCGTCGTGCGCCTGAAGCGTGAGGCCATCGGACTTGCCTCGTTCCAAATCGTTTGTCTAACCAGCAATATTCTCCGGTCATGTTTTCAGTCGTTATAGTTGTTAAAAACATCATAATGTAGTTAATTTGACCGTTTTATAGCAATTTATATCCGTTTAGTGCGATTTTGAGGAATTTTTGTTGTGCACTCTGAAACTTTGGACACGTTTTGGGGTGTCGGTCGTTGGTGGTGGACATTCGAGGACAGAGGACCATCTATCGACCAAAAGACGTTTATAACATAGAAGGATACATGCCCAAGAATCTGATGGAAGAAACAGCTCAAAGTAAGCAATATTTAATATAAAAATCGTGTTTCTGTCGAAATATTTTAACGCATATTTCGCCAATTTTGTTTGGTATAGCTTCACTTGGCCAACCCTGTATTGAAAAGTAGAGATAATTTTAAAAATGTAAATCAGCGTTGCATTAAGAACTATTTTGTCTTTCGATTGCTGTCAACCCTGTATTTTTTAGTCAAGTATATGATTAGCTTTCAATTAAACTAGATCACTCTGATAGATGACGTCAGACATATTGAGGCTTGATTCCTAGTATTTTTATTGTGTAACCACGGTTTTGTATGGCTAAATATGCACCTTTTCGAACAAACTGTATATGTATATTGTAAAATGATGTTACAGGGAGTGTAATCGGAAGAATCTTGAGAGGTATAGTAAATTAATAATTTTGGGTGATTACTTATAGCGCTCTTTGGCTGGAATCGATGCTCTGGTAACGTTTGCACATGTGGTATGCTAACTTATCGATTTATTGTGTTTCGCTGAAAAAACGCTTAGAAATCTGAAATATGGTCTGAAATCACAAGAACTGGGTCTTTCCATTGCTATGGCTTTGTCTATTTTTATGAAATGTTTTTATGATGTAAATTGTCATACACGTTGCTCTATCTAGTAATTCTAGTCGATTTGCGATGGTCGGTGCAATGTAAACTGTGATTTCTACCTGAAATATGCACTTTTTTCTAACAAAAACTATCCTATACCATGAATATGTTATCAGACTGTCATCTGAAGAGGTTTTTCTTGGTTAGTGGATATAAATATCTTAGTTGAGCCGAATTGGTGATAGCAACCTGAAGGAGTAAAACTGATGGAGTTAGATAGTGTGTATTTTGCTAACGTGTTTAGCTAATAGATTTACATATTTTGTCTTCCCTGTAAAACATTTAAAAAATCTGAAATGGTGCTTTATCACAAGATCTGTATCTTCATCTGGTGTCTTGGACTTGTGATTAATGATATTTAGATGCTACTATCTACTTGTGAAGCTAGCTAGCTATGCTAATCAGTGTGTGGGATGGGGGTGCTCCCGGACCCGGGTAGAGGCTGTTAGAGTAAGAAATACTCATAATAAAACATTGAAAAAAAGATACAAGTGTTATTCACAGATTTAAAGATATACTTCTCTTAATGCAACCGCTGTGTCAAGATTTCAAAAAAGCTTTACGGAAAAAGCAAACCATGCAATAATCTGAGTACGGGCGCTCAGAACAAAAATCAAGCCAAACAGATATCCGCCATGTTGGAGTCAAGTAGAAGTAGAAATAGCATTATAAATATTCACTTACCTTTGATGATCTCATCAGAATGCACTCCAGGATCCAGTTCCACAATAATGTTTGTTTGTTCGATAAAGTTCATCTTTATGTCCAAATACCTCCGTTTTGT
>NW_019942926.1:89189-91186 GCF_002910315.2 Salvelinus sp. IW2-2015 | reverse complement strand
GTTCGCGCGTTTAGCCCACTATTCCAAATTCATGACGCGCGATCACTAGGAGCAGACGAAAAGTAAAAAAGTTCCATTACAGTCCGTAGAAACATGTCAAACAAAGTATAGAATCAATMTTTAGGATGTTTTTAACATAAATCTTCAATAATGTTCCAACCGGAGAATTCCTTTGTCTTCAGAAATGCAATGGAACTCAAGCTAACTCTCACGTGAACGCACATGGTCAGCTCATGGCACTCTGGGAGAGACCTTACTCAATCTCCTCTCATTCGCCCCCACTTCACAGTAGAAGCATCAAAAAAGGTTCTAAAGACTGTTGACATCTAGTGGAAGCCATAGGAAGTGCAATATGACCCCATAGACACTGTGTATTCGATAGGCCAAGAGTTGAAAAACTACAAACCTCAGATTTCCCTCTTCCTGTTTGGATTTTTCTCAGGTTTTCGCCTGCCATATGAGTTCTGTTATACTCACAGACATCATTCAAACAGTTTTAGAAACGTCAGAGTGTTTTCTATCCAAATCTACTAACTAACTATGCATATATTAGCAACTGGGACTGAGTAGCAGGCAGTTTACTCTGGGCACGCTTTTCATCCAAACGTGAAAATGCTGKCCCCTAGCGCAAACAGGTTAAGCGTATAGGCAGATCTGTTTCTTTGTTAACCGTTCAACACAGAATAGCCGCATGCTTACACTCGCTCAGAAATCTTTGGGCGGGAACATCCTTAGTATTTTATTGAGCTATGTTCAATTGTATTCTTCATACCATAAAACAATATAAAATAATGCCACAGAATTCTAAGCAAATCTTGTCAGCTAAATGAACTAGTGTAGCACACAGCCATATGAAATAGCCAGATCAGGACCTAACATAAGGACAACTCAGAGTATGCTATTCTGTTCTTCTGAAATAGACTACATTTTCTTTACATCATGTTTCTTTAGACCTGATAATGGATTTATTGTGATGGTGTAGGCTATATTACATGGATTTATTAGACTTTTTAAAATGTAGATGTTACCAAGGTCTGCATCAGTGGCTTCTATCTGTGGAAGCCAGGAGATGATAAATGTGTTTATGTTAATTAACTTGTTATGGCTGTAGGGGGCGTATTGAAAAACTGGAAAATATGTGCAAATTTTCAAACGGCCTCTTAATCAATTTTTGCTCTTACAATAATCCTGTATTTGAACACAGCCTCTTTGATTGAGTGTTGCGCAGTTTATTTTTCTTTCTGGGCGCGAAGTAGCACCTGGACTCGGCTCCTGGAAAACACTCTGTAAAGGTGAATATGATCTCTGGCTTCGATTTTATTTGATACATGTCACAATATCATCCTAAAGTATGTTATTTCAATATACTTTAATTATATTATTGAAATGTTTTCTGGCTTTAGACGTGATGCGACGCAAGAATTTTTTCAAGATGGAGAGGTTAGCGTCGCACTGCCCGTGTGCTTGCTAATTCAAGAGGGAAATTGTTCGTTCTGGATCGAAATAAAGACGTTTCTGAACAAAGGACCCCCTTGGAGAACATTCTGATGGAAGATCCACAAAGATAAGGACCCAATTTGGGATGCTTTTTCAATATCTGTCGAACTGTGCTAACGCTACCGTTTGACTAGAATCAATGTTGCTGTGTGCTAGCTATTGTAGTAAGCTAATATAACGATATATTGTGTTTTCGCTGTAAAACACTTCAACAATCGGAATATTGTCTGTATTCACAAGATATTTGTCTTTCATTAGCTATCCACCATATATTTGTCTGAAATGTTTTGATGAGTAATTAGAAGTAGTTGACGTTGGTGTCTATTTTCTCTGGCTACTCCCGTGCGATTTCTGACTGTAGCTATGATGGTAGCAGTAATGTAAAACTGATTTATAGCTAAATATGCAATTTTTTTGAACAAAACATAGATTTATTGTGTAACATGTTATAGGACTGTCATCTGAGGTAGTTTTTTCTAGGTTATTTAGGTTGGTTCTAG
>NW_019942926.1:80894-89164 GCF_002910315.2 Salvelinus sp. IW2-2015 | reverse complement strand
CCAGAACTAATGCAATATTGTTATTTACTATTGGATAGAAAACAGTCTCTAGTTTCTAAAACCGTTTTAATTATTTCTCTAAGTGGAACAGAACTATTTTACAGTCCATTTCCTATCCGGAAGTGAAGTTCCAAAAATGATGTCGCTCTTCGAGCCCTTGTCTATAAAAGGCATGTCACTTAGGACTGTAGAAACACGTCATACCGCCTCCTCTGGGTGTCATGCGGAAGTGAGAGTTGAAAATCATGTTGATCTATGTCATCCTGTATTTGAACAAGCCTCTTTGATTGAGTGTGCGCAGTTTATTTTTTCTTTCTGGGCGCGAAGTAACACCTGGACTCGGCTCCTGGAAAACACTCTGTAAAGGTGAATATGATCTCTGGCTTCGATTTTATTTGATACATGTCACAATATCATCCTAAAGTATGTTATTTCAATATACTTTAATTATATTATTGAAATGTTTTCTGGACTTTAGACGTGATGCGACGCAAAGATTTTTTTCCGTCGCAGGATTTAGGTTAGTTAGGTTGGCTTGTGCATGCTACTTTCATCCTACTTGTGCTGTGAAAAATGTCTGTCCTCTTTTTTATTTGGTGGTGAGCTAACATAAATATATGTGGTGTTTTCTCTGTAAAACATTAAAAAAATCGGACATGTTGGCTGGATTGACAAGATGTTTATCTTTCAAATGCTGTATTGGACTTGTTAATGTGTGAAAGTTAAATATAAAAAAAAAATAGATTTTGAATTTCGCGCCCTGCATTTGAGCTGGATGTTGTCATAGGTGTACCGGTGTCGGGCTTGCAGCCCTAACAGGTTTGTTCAATTACCATGAGACTGGCAGTTATTTGCTTGACTATCACCGGCTGATAAAATGTTATGACCGACACAGCCCTACTTGACACCAACATTGTGTAATTCGATTAGCTCAGTTGATTGGAGCATGGTGCTTGAAAATCCAGAGTTAAGGGATTGATTCCCATAATGGAGCCTTCTCCATGAACAAGAAAGGGAGATCTTTGGTATCACCTTCTTTGTACTACCTGTATATCATGCATTACACACAGGTAGTTCAAAGCAAGCTCATCTGTTAAAGAGACCTTGGTCTCAGCATGACTCCCTGTCAAAATAAAGGTTAAATAAAATAAAAAAGTAAATGATACCGAAACATAACCCCAAACAACTTCCAAGCACTTGGCTGTTTATCTACCTCTGCCGTTGCTGTGCTACACACTGCACTCAAATGCAGCATCTGTGAAACAGAGGAAATGGTGGAAAATCCCATTTGTGGCGCGACACACAGCGAGAGCTCCAACATGAAGGCTATAATCTTCTCCCCTCCTGCGGTAAAACCACGCTACATCTGACAACCTACTCTGGCTAAATTAATGTATTTCTTTTTAAGTTTGCGTCTGCCTTCTACCTATCCTCTCCACCCTGACGAACGCATTTCTATCCCATCCCTGTCCCATGTCCCCCTTCCCTCTACTCTCCCGCTATGACTGACTGTGCTAGGAAAAATAATTTTTATCCTACTTTTWAAAAAATCTGCAATTAATTTCTCCTGAACCTTTTCCTGGACTACTGCATTGGGTGATCGTGTGCTAGCCGACASATGGAGAACAGTCGTAATCCACACAGATTAGAGAGAAAAGGGGGCGAGAAAGAGAGATGAGGTGTGTGTTTGTTTGTGTGTGTGTGCTTTACTAATGATACTAATAATGATCACACCAGTGGAGGCTGGTGACTTGAACAATTTAGGAGGATGGTAGACCCACGGTATAGGCGCGGAAYGCACAGAGATGGCAAAATGTCTTTCAAAAATTGTCAGACAAATTATTTTTTACTAAACAGACCTTTATAGTCAAATACTAGGGGGAACGGGAATGAGAGGGTTGCTATACACAGACTCAGAGACAACAACTATGATTGGACAACAGAACTCACAGGGTTAGCCATTTTGGTGGAGAAAACAGCTAGCTACTTGCTACTGAAGTTAGCAACACAAATTGAAATACATTGCACTCAACACAAAGATAAACTTCTAAAACTATATAATCTACCTTCTCCGTCTCCTGTAGTTTGAAGAAACGACATCAATTTGAAGTGAATAATATTGTAACGGCTTTCGTCGGTGGAAGAAGGAGCGTGGTTAGTGTTCATGATATTTAATGATATTAATATCAAAAACAGAACACTACAAATTACAAAACAACAAAAGTGAAAACCGAAAGAGTTCTATCTGGTGCAGACACACAAAGACTGAAGACAACCACCCACAAAACCCAACAGAAAACAGGCTACCTAAATATGGTTCCCAATCAGGGACAACGATTGACAGCTGCCTCTGATTGAGAACCATATCAGGCCAAACACAGAAATACAACACAGAAACACAAAACATAGATTACCCACCCAACTCACGCCCTGACCACACTAAAACAAAGAAAATACGAAAGAACTATGGTCAGAACGTGACAAATATCCAAAAAATGCTCAACTATCCCTTTTCACTATCTCAATCTCAATCTATCCATTTATGTCAATATAAATATCATGTGTGATATTTTGAGAACGTCTGTAAAAGCTTTTTACATGCTTTCATTTTGTATCTCACCAAGATTCTAAATTACACATGTGTAGTGCTAGGTTCATTCTCTGATCCTTCGATTAGATGGACAACATGTCAGTTCAAACTTCACAAGCTTTGATTGGTTGGAGGACGTCCTTCGGGTGTTGTCATAATTAACATGTAGGTCTATGGAAGGGGGTCAGCAGCACAATCTTCCTACAGTAGGTTTATTATTGAAGTCAATGTAGCCAGAGGTGGACGGAAAATAGCTGTCTCCGGCTACACCATGGTGCAACCTTACAGAATGCTGTTGAGGCCACTGTAGACCTTCACTGCAAAACAGTGTGTTTTAATCAATTATTTTGTGACGTGAATACATTTAGTATTGTGATAACAAACACTGAAAGCCACAGCCCACAGCTAACTATTGCCTCCTCACCTGCAACATTTAACACCAGCTGAGTTACTTCATTAAACGCTTTGGATATATTCTCCCTTTGGTTTTGTTGTGTTTATTGGTCACTTCAAAATTCATCTAGTTTTGTTTTGCTACTATTGTCTGGCCCCAAACAAGAGTCTCTCCAGGAGCATAAATTAGGGAGAATAATGAGCTTGTTGAGTGAGATCGTTAGCTTGATTAAGTGCGGCCATATGCTGCAGTAGAAAAGCACCACACCATGACAACGGCCCTGAATTAAAATGAAGAAACACTCATTTGGTATTTCGTCACAGTGGAATCGATCGGCTGCGCTCCCCTCTCTCCATATTTTTCACTGTCCATGTTTTTTTTTTCTCCCTCTCTTGTTCGTTCTATCTCTCCCCTGAAATTCTTTTACTTTATTTCTCCCCTTACTATGCTCTGCATTCTCTCTACCTGTCTCGCTCTCCTCTGTCCCTTCTTCAACTCTCTTTTCTCTCTATCTCTTTCCCTCTCCCTCTCTCTCTCTCTCTCTCTCTCTCTCTCTCTCTCTTCTCTCTCTCTCTCCCTCTCTCTCTTTCTCTCTCTCTCTCTCTCTCTCTCTCTCTCTCTCTCTCTCTCTCTTTTCTCTTCTGTCTACCTCTGTCCCCCTGCCCGTTTCCTCTTCCTCTTTCCGTGTCTTTCTCTCTCTCTTTCTCTTTCTCTCTGTCTCTTTCTCTCCTTCARTTTCATTTCAATTCAATTCAAGGGTCTTTATTGGAATGGGAAACATATGTGACCGACCGGCTCGATTCGGTCTTATGTAGCAACATTTGAAATGATAAAAGTAGAGACTCAGAGCTAGAAAATTGTATATCATACACTACAGTTGAGGAACAATGGGAAAGTAATTCTTCTTTGAAAGTTGAAAAACTTGTAACCTCACTTTTGAGAAAATGRCCTTTGAAGTTTTGGTATACCTACTGGAGAGTCCTTTTTTGTCTACACCCATACAGCATCGTTCACACCCTCTTAAGCTTTAGCCACACCCATCTCTTTAAGAGTTGATCCGAGCGTTCTGTCCTAACAGCAGTCAAGCACCCAAGCTAACTTGCTAACATTGGCTAGCTTGCTAGCTACTTCCAGACACAAATGAGAGAACAGCTCACTCTGACGATTTTACTCACCCTAGCAGAGCTGGATAGGCTTTTTTAATGTTATCCAGAGCGTTGGTAACTGCAACTGTGCTGCTGGCAACAATTGACTCTTTCTTTGCCAACGTTTACTGACACTGGCCATATTCAACAGCTGTTGAGCGTTCTTAAATTTCCAGGTTATTCTGCGCTCTGGCACACTCATACGAGAGTGTTCTGAAATCGGAGTAGATAGCCAGAGCGAATTTACCAGCTACGTCTATCGACAGTTGTCGCAGTGACATCATTAACATTCTATTGAAATGGTTACTTGCATAGTGGAATCTTTTGTTAAGACATGTAGCTAGCTAGCTAGACAATTAACCATAGTCCCAACTCATGACGTTACTACTCTGCATGAATCTGCAGGTAGCTAACCAACCAGGTTCAATGTTAGCTAACATTAGGCTATAACTAGCAAAGCAAATGGCTCTGAGATGCACTTCACAAACTTTCTACTTAGATCTTACATATTCGAGTGCACTAACCCTGCTCGGGTCCGCTGATTTCAATCTCACCGCCAATCGTTAGTTAGGAGCACTGCTAAAACAAGTACTCCGAGCGCCCCTCGCTCCCAACGATATTGCCACTGGATATTGGAGGACTATTAAACTGTATTTATAGTAGAGCATAGGTCCTGTTACTAACATCCACATACCGGGTAAGTAGCAGTCCTGCAGAACGCACCACCGGGGAGCAAAACCTACTCACCTTGCCCTCCAGGGCACCCTATCAACCAACCGATGTCACAGGAAGGCCATAAAGCATCCATCAACGGACAGTAGCAACCACCGGCCCCCACAAGTCCGAAGCGATTGAGGCTGTGATTGCTGGTCCTGGACACGCCACGACCTATATATGTGGTCATGAACTGATTTCATTGCCCTTCTCAAACGAACGAGTGTCACAGGGCACTTAGGATCCGTCAAGCTCATAATGGGAGGCAACGACCTTCCATTCATAGAGAGAGACTGGTGTAAGAGTATACACAGAGCTAGCGCTTAGAGGCTCTTCAGCGTAGAGGCCTTAGGAAGCAGATTTAGCTGGAGTTATTAAAGTGTGGAAAAGACATCAGCCTCCACCAACTACCACTTTAGCGGGCCCGCTGCCAACATACGACTCAAACTCCCAGTCACTTATTAAAAAATGGGAATTGAATGGAAATGATATCTGTAAACATTGTATATCCGGGACTAGTCATCTGGTTATTGAAACATATGGTCCACCTTAATATAATCTGATTTCTTTTACATACCCTTCTGTACATGTGTACAGTCCATGCTCATTATGTACACTGTGGGGAGAACCAAGCTGTGAGTAAGTTGTGAAGTACAACTGGGTCTCGATTATATTGACGCTTTAACCTAGACTTTACACAAGCGCCCTTAGTAGAGGTCCTGTAATTTTTATCATAAGGTACACACTTGCAACTATGAAAGAACGGAATCTAAAACAAAATCGCAGAAAATCGACATTGTATGATTTTTAAAGTAATTAAATTTGCATTTTTATTGCATGACATAAGTATTTGATACAATCAGAAAAGCAGTACTTCTAAATTTTGGTATAAAACGCATTTGTTTGCAATTACAGGAGATCATATTTAACGTTGCTCTCGGTTAAGCTTCTTTACTTAGAGTTTGCACACCAACTTGCAGCAGGTATTTATGGCCCACTCTCCCTACAGATCTACTCTACTCCCAGATCCTTTCCTAGGTTTCGGGGCTGTCGCTGGGGCAATACAGGACTTTCAGCTCCCTCCAAAGATTTTCTATTGGGCTTCAGGTCTGGAGACCCTGGCTAGCAACTATCGCACAGGACCTTGAGGAGGAGGGCGGTTCTTCTACGGAGCCCCGCTTCCTATGCGTTGCCATGGCTGTGGCTTCGTGTCATTGGTCAGTCTGGAAGAACCCCCACGACCCATCTTCAATGCCTCTTACGGGAGTTGAGGAGGAGAGGGCATAGTGTTTGCTATGTTTGGTCGGTTTATAGTATACTCGCGATACCATGGGCCTTCAGTATTATTCACATATGCAGCTCAGCCCTTCGGGGATACGCGCTGCCAAACGTCGTCCTGGGACTTCCCAGTTTGCAGAAAGGACGATTCCCCATAAAAATATGATGTTTCATTTCCACCTCCCAGAACTCGTCCTCACGCGGTTGGACTGGAGAGTGTTTGTGTTTCTTGGAGACGTCAGTTAGACCAATACCAAGTAAGGGCCGACGCAATGTCATTACACAGAATTAGTCGTCGTTTCGTGCCGCGTAGAGGTGGACTTCACGCCAAAGAACTCACCGGGGAGGTGGGCAGGTCATAGAAGACGACATCCGAATTATAGAGGATGACTCTTATACTATGATGTATAGGCGTATGTCGTGCATCAGACACAGACACGAATTTGACTCCCCTGTTGGCACACTACTCCTAGTGTAAGAATCCAAGCATTGGTCATGCCAGAGTCCCGGGCCACACGCGCTAACAACAAGAACCCGACCGCGTCCTGACATCTGCACTGGCTTGTATTTAGGCATTATGGAGCACACGGGGACCTGAATCTGCTGCGTGGGATGTCCAGGGATAGAAGTTATTGATTTGATGAACCATCAGGGCAAGGCAGAGCTCGTAGATTGTAGAGGATAATCCTGTAATAGGCTGTCGAGTCTGCAATTGAGAGATATGGTGGTTTTCGTTATTGGAGCAGAGGCTCAGAGAGAGCCCTTGTGGCGCCCCAGTCGTCTACTACTAGGAGATTCAAATCGTGCGAAGCCACCAGTAAGTTGTTGTCCTTATGCGATGGCCGTGTGATGTTTACTGGGATTCGTGTATATCGTTTCTCACTATCACCTTCGATCACTCTGAATGGACGATTGATGCCCGTGCCGCATGAACGGAGGACTGCATATGAATCTTGCAGGACGCTCCTGACAACCCAAGAACTGCGAATGAGGACGGAGATAGGTTGAGTGGGCGGATTTCTAATCGACAATGGTCGGTGGGGAACTTCTATATCCATTTTCTTCATAATTGCGCCAACATTTGTTTCCTTCTCACCAAGCTGCTGCTAATTGTCCTGTAGCCCATCAACCCCTTGTGCTGTTTGGTGCTAGTGACTTTCGTGACCAACTGAAGTAACCCTTAAGACACGGCGACTGTCCTTACACGGCGCTAGCTGCTCTGATGAGTATCATTATATGGTCCATTGTGGGAGTCTGATAGCAGTTGGTTGAGGTCTCAGAGGTTGTCTGATTGGCAGTGGCTGTGCTTTGAAGAGGGGGATAACCGCAGCTGCTTTCAATCTTGATGCGAGGATTCGGTCTCGTACTCGATACAGGTAACACGAAAGGAGAGGTTTGAAGAGGCTAAGTAAGATTACGGGAAAACGCTCGAGGATATGAGGCAATTGATCTAGTACAGAATTACGGTTTAGTATGAGAGAGAAGATAGGGACGAACAGATAGGGGTTATTCTCTTATAAAGAAAACACTAAGCCACGGGTCTTGTGGAAGAGTTGTACAGAGTGTCCAGTTTAGCATTTGCAGGCTGTTGAGTTATAGTGAGTTGATCAAAATGACTACAATGTCCCATGGCAAATGCAAATTATTTATCAGCTGTAACATGAGTACATCTATTACAAGTGAGTAGAATTTATCAGAGGGAGAGAATGTGTTGTGGTTTGAGAATTGCTTCGTCGCCTCGATCACGATGAGTTTGACAAGAGATGGTGGAAGCCGTATGGATATAAAGATTACAGACCGTCACGATGCTTGGTAAAGTAGGAAAATCCCTGCAGATCGGCGAGTTGGTAGTTACCAAATACTTGTTTCGTGCGCGCCTAGCTGAGTATATACTGTACTCTATATCATCTACTGGCATCTTGCCATCTTTATGTAATACATGTACCACAGCCACTTTAAACTATGCCCACTTTATGTTTACATACCTACAGTACTCATCTCATATGTATATAACCGTACTCTCTATACATCTTACTTGCATCTTGTCCTATGCCGTTCTGTACCACCATCATTCATATATCTTTATGTACATATTCTTTATCCCTTTACACTTGTGTGTGTATAAGGTAGTAGTTGTGAATTGTTAGGT
>NW_019942926.1:72797-80869 GCF_002910315.2 Salvelinus sp. IW2-2015 | reverse complement strand
GAGATACAAATAATATTACGACACGCTCAGATGAGAGTGTCTCTGAAATCGGAGCTAGATAACCAGAGCGAATTTACCAGCTACATCTATCAAAAGCTGTCGTGTCACAGTGACATCATGAACATTTGATTGAAGTGGATACTTGCATAGTGGAGCCTTTTGTTAAGGCAATGAACCATAACCCCAACCCATGTTACTACTCTGCATGAATCTGCAGGTAGCTAACCAACCAGGTTCAATATTAGCTAGCTAACATTAGGTTATAACTAGGCTATAGCTAGCGAGCCAGTCAGCTAACATCCGGCGCCGAAACGAGATGGCCGCCTCGCTTCGCGTTCCTTGGAAAATATGCAGTATTTTGTTTTTTTTGTGTTATTTCTTACATCGGTACCCCAGGTAATCTTAGGTTTCATTACATACAGTCGGGAGGAATACTGAATATACGATTAACGTCAACTCATCATCGTTCCTACCAGGAATATGACTTTCCCGAAACGGACCCGGTGTTTTGCCTTCCACCCAATACAATGGATCTGATCCCAGCCGGCGACCCTGTGCGACGCCGTAAAAGGGGCAAACGAGGCGGTCTCCTGGCCAGGCTTCGGAGACGGGCACATCGCGCCTCCACTCCCTAGCATACTACTCGCCAATGTCCAGTCTCTTGACAATAAGGTTGATGAAATCCGAGCACGGTAGCATTCCAGAGAGACATCAGGGATTGCAACGTGCTCTGCTTCACGGAAACATGGCTAACTCAAGAGCCGCTAACGGAGTCGGTGCAGCCAGCTGGTTTCTTCATGCATCGCGCCGACAGAAACAAACATCTTTCTGGTAAGAAGAGGGGCGGGGGGGTATGCCTTATGATTAACGAGACGTGGTGTGATCATCATAACAACACACAGGAACTCAAGTCATTCTGTTCACCTGATCTAGAACTCCTCACAATCAAATGTCGACCGCATTATCTACCAAGGGAATTCTCTTCGGTCATAATCACAGCCGTATATATCCCCCCAAGCAGACACCATCGATGGCCCTGAACGAACTTTATCTGACTCTTTGTAAACTGGAAACCACACACCCTCGAGGCTGCATTCATCGTGCTGGGGATTTTAACAAGGCTAATCTAAAAACAAAACTCCCTAAATTCTATCAGCATATCGATTGTGCTACCAGGCTGGAAAAACCCTAGATACATTGTTATACTAATTTCCGCGACGCATATAAGGCCCTCCCCCGCCCCCCTTTCGGAAAAGCTGACCACGACTCCATTTTGTTGATTCCAGCCTACAAACAGAAACTAAAACCAACAGCTCCGCGCGCTCAGGTCTGTTCAACGCTGGTCCGACCAATCTGATTCCACGCTTCAAGACTGCTTCGATCACGCGGATTGGAATATGTTCCGCATTGCGTCCAACAACAATATTGACGAATATGCTGATTCGGTGAGCGAGTTCATTAGGAAGTGCATTGACGATGTCGTACCCACAGCAACGATTAAAACATTCCCAAACCAGAAACGTGGATTGACGGCAGCATTCGCGTGAAACTGAAAGCGCGAACCACTGCTTTTAACCAGGGCAAGGTGACCGGAAGCATGACCGATACAAACAGTGTAGCTTTCTCTCCACAAGGCAATCAAACAGGCTAAGTCCCAGTACAGAGACAAAATCGAGTCGCAATTCAACAGCTCAGACACAAGAGGTATGTGGCAGGGTCTACAGTCAATCACGGATTACAAAAAGAAAACCAGCCCCGTCGCGGACCAGGTGTCTTGCTCCCAGACAGGCTAAACAACTTTTTTGCCCGCTTTGAGGACAATACAGTGCCACTGACACGGCCCCCTACCAAAACCTGCGGGCTCTCCTTCACTGCAGCCGAGGTGAGTAAAACATTTAAACGTGTTTAACTCTCGCAAGGCTGCAGGCCCAGACGGCATTCCCAGCCGCGTCCTCAGAGCATGCGCAGACCAGCTGGCTGGTGTGTTTCGGACATATTCAATCAATCCTTATCCAGTCTGCTGTTCCCACATGCTTCAAGAGGGCCACCATTGTTTCTGTTCCCAAGAAAGCTAAGGTAACTGAGCTAAACGACTACCCGCCCGTAGCACTCACTTCCGTCATCATGAAGTGCTTTGAGAGACTAGTCAAGGACCATATCACCTCCACCCTACCGGACACCCTAGACCCACTCCAATTTGCTTACCGACCCAATAGGTCCACAGACGACGCAATCGCAACCACACTGCACACTGCCCTAACCCATCTGGACAAGAGGAATACCCATGTGAGAATGCTGTTCATCGATTACAGCTTCAGCATTTAACACCATAGTACCCTCCAAACTCGTCATCAAGCTCGAGACCCTGGGTCTCGACCCGCCGCTTGTGCAACTGGGTCCTGACTTCCTGACGGGCCGCCCCCAGGTGGTGAGGGTAGGTAACAACATCTCCACCCCGCTGATCCTCAACACTGGGGCCCACAAGGGTGCTTTCTGAGCCCTCTCCTGTACTCCCTGTTCACCCACGACTGCGTGGCCATGCACGCCTCCAACTCAATCATCAAGTTTGCGGATGACACTACAGTGGTAGGCTTGATTACCAACAGACGAGAAGGCCTACAGGGAGGAGGTGAGGGCCTAGATTACTTGTTGGTTATTACTGCATTGTCGGAACTAGAAGCACAAGCATTTCGCTACACTCGCATTAACATCTGCTAACCATGTGTATGTGACTAATAAAATTTGATTTGATTTGATTTGATTTATTTAACAGTACACTTTAATTTGAAATGGAAACAACTTTCTGACAAAATTATAAATGTGTAATATCTGAAAATGTAGCTAGCTAGACTATTTTACCCGTATACATGGATGGATGCTTCTCCATCTCTGCTACGGATGCCTTGGTTGCCCTTAGTTTGAAGATGTCATCCGGAGACAGGTGTTTTCTCCATCTCCTTAGCTATTATACTCTAATTCCACTGATTTCAAAACTCGGTACGCCAGAAAGTAGAGAACAACACTTATGCCGTTCTACTACGCAATATATATATTTTAAAGCAACGTTAGACATGATTACCTACACATATTGACCAGCTCAAATAGACAGAATCGTGCTACATGGCAGACCAATCCAAACTCATCTCTCGTTATGTCCAGCCCACTCATTATCTCAGTCAATCATGGCTAGCATGAAGGTTGCTAAACCAACTATGCTCGTAATTTAACAATTTTATTAATGTTTACAGATGGCACAAACGTTTGTAATTAAGTCACATGAAAGTTCACATGTTCCAAAAGGAATTTGTGACAAAAAAACAAAAGTTTACGTTCAAAAGTCTCTCCTGTGAAGTAGTGACGCACGACATAAGCCTAGTTTCCTAAAACGAGTAACATATGTTGTCATGACTTCCGCCGAGGTCGGTCCCTCTCCTTGTTCGGGCGGTGTTCGGCAGTCGACRTCACCGGTCTTCTAGCCATCGCCGATCCACCTTTCATTTTCYATTTGTTTTGTCTTGTTTTCCCACACACCTGATTGCATTCCCTCATTACTTGTCTTGCATATAACCCTCTGTTTCCCCACATGTCTGTGTGTGGAATTGTTATATGTAAATGTATGTGTACTCCAGGCTGGTTTGAGCCCGGTTATTGTAACCCGTGTGTGTTTAGTTTTYTTAGTACCGTGTTTTGTTCGCCTCTTCTCTTCTCTTCCCTGCAGCCAGTTACGCACTCCTTTGCATATGTTTACATTGCCAAAGCAATGTATAAACAAAAGTGAAATAAACAATAAAAAGTCAGCAATAAATGTTACACTCACAGAAGTAAAAAAAGAATAGAGACATTTCAAATGTCATATTATGTCTAAATACAGAGTTGTAAAGATGTGCAAATAGTTAAGGTACATAAAGGGTAAATACATAAATGTATATATGGGTTGTATTTACAATGGTGTTTGTTCTTCATTGGTTGCCCTTTTCTTGTTGCAATAGGTCACACATCTTGCTGCTGAGATTGCACACTGTGGTATTTCACCCATTTATTTATTTTTCCCTTTTTGTGGGCTATACTCGGCCATGTCTCAGGATGGTAAGTTGGTGGTTGAAGATATCCCTCTAGTGGTGTGGGGACTGTGCTTTGGCAAAGTGGGTGGGGTTATATCCTGCCTGTTTGGCCCTGTCCGGGAGTATCGTCGGATGGGGCCACAGTGTCTCCCGACCCCTCCTGTCTCAGCCTCCAGTATTTATGCTGCAGTATTTTTGATTATGTGTCGGGGGGCTAGGGTAGTCCTGTTGTAATATCTGGAGTATTTCTCCTGTCTTCAATCCGGTGTCCTGTAGGTGAATTTAAGTATGCTCTTCTTAATTCTTTCTTTCTTCTTTCTTTCTTCTTCTTTCTTTCTTTCTTTCCTTTCTCTTCTTTTCTCTCTTCTTTCTTCTCTCTTGAGGAGGACCTGAAGCCCTAGGAACATGCGCCTCAGGACTACCTGGCCTGATATGACTCCTTGCTGTCCCAGTCCACCTGGCCTGCTGCTGCCCAGTTTCAACTGTTCTGCTGCGGCCTATGAACCCTGACCTGTTCACCGGACGTACTACCTGTCCGAACTGAATGTTTTCAACTCTCTAGAGTACAGAGAGCGGTAGAGATACTCTGAAATGATCGGCTATGAAAGCAACTGACATTTACCTCCTGAGGTGCTGACCTGTTAACAACCCTCAACACACACTGTGATTATATATTATTTATGTCATAAATTATTTAATTATTATTAGTGTCATAAACCATTTGAACTCTTGACCAGTCTGTTATAATCTCCACCCGGCAAACAGGCCAGACATAGGACTTGGTCCACCCCTCCGATTGCCTGGTTCTCCTCTAGGGTCTTCGCTAGGTTGTCTGGCTCTGTCCTAGGAGTTTTGTCCTAGCCACCGTGCTTCTACACCTGCATTGCTTGCTGTTTGGGGTTTTAGGCTGGGTTTCTGTACAGCACTTTGAGATATCAGCTGATGTAAGAAGGGCTTTAAAAATACATTTGATTTGAATAGATATGGGAGTTTATCAAAATTGGATTTGTTTTCAAATACTTTGTGGGTCAGTGTAATCTGAGGCAAATATGTGTCTCTAATATGGTCATATATTTGGCAGGAGGTAAGGAAGTGCAGCTCAGTTTCTACCTAATTTTGTGGGCACTGTGCACATAGCCTGTCTTCTCTTGAGAGCCAGGTCTGCCTACGACGACCTTTCTCAATAGCAAGGCTATACTCACTGAGTCTGAGCATAGTCAAAGCTTTCCTTAATTCTGGTTTAGTCACAGTGGTCAGGTAATGTGYCACTGTGTACTCTCTGTTTGGGGCCAAATAGCATTCTAGTTTGCTCMATTTTTTTGTTAATTCTTTCCAATGTGTCAAGTAATTATCTTTTTGTTTTCTCATGATTTGGTTGGGTCTAATTGTGTTGCTGTCCTGTGGCTCTTGTGTTTATGAACAGAGCCCCAGGACCAGTTGCTTAGGGGACTCTTCTCCAGGTTCATCTCTCTGTAGGTGATGGATTTGTTATGGAAGGTTTGGGAATCACTTCCTTTTAGGTGGTTGAAGTATTTAACGGCGCTTTTCTGGACTTTGAAAATTAGCGGGTTTCGGCCTGATTCTGCTCTGCATGCATTGTTTGGTGTTTTACGTTGTACAMAGACATGCAGAGTCTTAATTTGGTGTTGGTCCCATTTTGTAAATTCTTGGTTGGTGAGCGGACCCCAGACCTCACAACCGTAAAGGGGAATTTGGTTCTATAACTGATTCAAGTATTTTTTGCCAGATCCTAATTGGGATGTCACATTTKATGTTCCTTTTGATGGCATAAAAGGCCCTACATGCCTTGTCTCTCAAATCGTTCACAGCATTGTGGAAGTTACCTGTGGCGCTGATGTTTAGGCCGAGGTATGTATCGTTTCTTGTGTGCTCTAGGGCATCGGTGTCAAGATGGAATTTGTATTTGTGGTCCTGGCAACTGGAAAACAATTTGGAACACCATTATTTTTGTGTTACTGAGATTTACTGTCAGCGTTCAGGTCTGACATTATCTGTGCAGAAGATCTAGGTCATTCTGTTGGCCCTCCTTAGTTAGGGACAGAAGCACCAGATCATCAGAAAACAGTAGACAGTTGACATCAGATTCTAGTAGGGTGAGGCTGGCTGCTGCAGACTGTTCTAGTGCCTTTGCCAAATCGCTGATATGATGTTCTGTATTATGTCATTCTGTATTATGTTTCATGTTTTGTGTGGACCCCAGGAAGAGTAGCTGCTGCTTTTGCAACAGCTAATGGGGATCATAATAAAATACCAAATACATATGTTGAAGTGGCCCTGTGGAAAGAAATTTGTATTTTTTTATCCACACTTTTTGTTTGTGTTTATGGATTTTATAAAATGTTATGTTTTTCCCCCAACACCACTTTCCATCAATTTGTATAGCGAGATGCAGGATCATGCAGGATACCATCAACACCACAGGCCTTTTTGGGTTGAAGGGTTTGTACTTTTATCCTGTAGTTCATTCAATTTAATTGGAGAATCCATAGGGTTCTAGTAGTCTTTAATAACTGATTCTAAGATGTGTAATTGATCATGTATATGTTTTGCTGTTTGTTCTATGTTATACAGTAGAGCCCAAAAAAATGGAGAGGTGGTTTATCCATACATCTCTGTTTTGGATAGATAATTCCTTTTGTTGTTGTTTGTTTAGTGTTTTCCAATTTTCCCAGAAGTGGTTAGATTCTATGGATTCTTCAATTACATTGAGCTGATTTCTGACCTGCTGTTCCTTCTTCTTCCGTAGTGTATTTCTGTTTTGTTTTAGTGATTCACCATAGTGAAGGCGTAGACTCAGGGTTTCTGGGTCTCTATGCTCTTGGTTGGACAGGTTTCTCAATTTCTTTTAGGTTTTTTCATTCTTCATCAAACAATTTGTCATTATTGTAAATTTTCTTAGGTTGACTGCTTGAAATTGTTTTATTTGATAGGAAAGATGAAAGGTCAAATGTACTGTTTCGGATTTCTACTGGCAAATCTACACCTTCACTATTACAGTGAAATGTTTTGTCCAGRAAGTCTAAAAGGGATTTTATTTGTTGTTGCCTAATTATTTTTTGGTAGGTTTCTGCACGACTTTCCTTCCATCTATAACATTTCTTAAAATTGTGCAGTTCATTTGGAGTTGATGGATCAGGATGGAGTATTGCTCTGTTCAGGTAGACTGTGATTTTGCTGTGATCTGATAGGGGTGTTAGTGGGCTGACTGTGAATGCTCTGAGAGACTCTGGGTTGAGGTCAGTGCCAAGGGATGAGCTGTATGTCTACCTACCATAGGAGTCTCCTCGAAGCCTACCATTGACTATGTACAAACCCAGCGTGCGACAGAGCTGCAGGAGGTATGAACCATTYTTGTTCGTTGTTTTRTCATAGTTGTGTCTAGGGGGGCATATTTGGGAGGGAATACTGTCACCTCCAGGTAGGCGTTTGTCCCCCTGTGTGCTGAGAGTGTCAGGTTATTGTCCTGTTCTGGTATTTAGGTCGCCACAGTCTATATGTCCCTGGTTCTGGAAATTGTTGATCCTTCCCTTCTAGGATGGATAAGCTGTCATCGTTAAAGTATGGGGATTCTATTGGGAGGATATAGGTTGCACACATGAGGACATTTTTATCTGTTGAGATAATTTCCTTATTAATTTCTAGCCAGATGTAAAATGTTCCTGTTTTGACTAATTTAATGGAGTAGGTTAGGTCTGCTCTAGACCAAATTAGCATACCCCCTGAGTCTCTTCCCTGTTTCACACCTGGTAGTTTGGTGGATGGGACTACCAGCTCTCTGTAACCTAGAGGGCAACCAGTGGGTCCTTTAGACCATGTTTCTTATAGGATGACAATGTCTATATTTCCAATTTCTTTGATGAAGTCTGGGTTCCTGCTCTTTAGGCCAAAGGCAGATGACCTCTCTCCCCATCTGTCCGTCTGCCTCGCTCACACTCCTCTCTCTCTCTCTCTCTCTCTCTCTCTCTCTCTCTCTCTCTCTCTCTCTCTCTC